>NC_051155.1:148212622-148488937 GCF_013339745.2 Dermacentor silvarum
GCATCCAGCCCTTACACGTGACGGTTGAGTACGCACGGTGAGGGTTGAGTATGCGGTAAGAAACGTCGGGGTTGTATTCGAGCGGTCTTTTAGTTTATTTATTCATAAACTGCGCAGACTTCAAGCCTGCAGAACCTGCATCTCAACTTATATGATGACAGCCGTTTTTTTTTCAGCTTATCAGGGTGAGCCTGATCTAGTATGGGCCAGGCCACGACCATCACACTATAATAACATGAACGGGAGGAATAAACGATAAGCGCAAGCGCCTGCGCTGCATCTGATTGAAGCACAGCCTCTGAAAATTATTATTATGATCATCATCATGATTATTATGCGCACCGACAGAACAAGAGAAAAGCGCACCAACAGAATAAACACCGCGACGTGTGCACGACAAACAAGGAAATAACGTCGTATTTCGCTCAACCACCGCTTCCTGTTTGAAGGTGACAATCATCCAGCCACGCCCGCTTATGAGACTAACCCCCGTATTCAGAAATGCATCTTAATTTGAAGTCCATGCTTGACTTGATACAAACGACGCCTGGCGTGAACGTGCCCAAGACGCTCATTGCGTTTCCTTCGGCCCGTTCACAATAGGCGTCATTTAGATCCAAGTCAAGCATCAGATTCAACTTAAGATGCATTTCTGAATACAGGGATAAAATATTATTATTATTTTTCTTCTAAATATTTCCGCCCGAAACACACACACACGCGCGCACACGCACACACACAATGCGGCTGCACAACGAGGAGACTGGATGGCTTAGCGATGCACGCTATAATTTTGACGGTCGCAGTCGCGTTAGCCCAGGAAGATGTGGTTTACATGACGAACAAGGACATAATAGCGCGCAGGCTTTGTACATAGCCTTCGTACACTGCGTGCTTAGAACATCCGGGCAGGCATCTTAGACAACTAACGCCCATGGTGCGCACACACACAAAAGACAGGGAAAAGAAATGTACATAGAAAATAAGAGACGATGAATGAGAATAATGGTATAAGATATCTGTGGAATACGTGGCGTGGACTGATGGCGAAACAGACGAGAGTGAGAATAGACGGGAAAAGAACATGGCGACATAGAGCGACCAGAGAGAAAGCTCACCCCAATTATTTAGACGTGAAAAGTATACGGCAGGTGGATGAAGAAATAATGACGAGTACGGCCGAGCGCGAAGCTAAGCGCGGAATTCGGGAGAAAGCGAAAAAAAAAAACAAAAAAAAACGAAAGAAACAAAGAAGAAGAAGAAGAAGGCGGGGCAGCGAAAGGTAACGCGAAGTATACAGGAGGTCTGTGTACACACGTGTATGTATACTCCTACTCAACAATTGCGCGCAGTGCAGCGAGAGCTGCTACGTAAGCGGTCTCGTCGGCCAGACAAGAACCGAGAACAGCGGGCTGCGTACGTCACGCCCGTCATCCGCCGTTAATCGCCTCGTGCGTCGACTAAAAGGCAGGGATTACGGAATGATTTGCGGCGAACAATTGATTCCATTCCACCGAGGAGAAGACACGAAGGCAGCTTCTCGCTCCTATATATGGTTGGAACCCCCCGATGGGTGCCGCATAACCTTAGCTTCGCTGCGCGCAATTGGTGAGACGAAAGTGCAGGCCCCCGGGGCAGGCTATAGCTCCACAGCAGCAGACATGTAGCCATTGTCTTCAAAGACCGCTGGCAAGATGTCAACAAGCACTCGCAAGTGGTGCGGTTGCACCACGTATATAAGTGTACGGCTCATCTTTGGCACTAACACCCACCCGTCTGCGCTTCGAGTGCTTCCCCAAGGCCACGACATCCAGAAGAGAAGGAGGAGGTCGGATGCAGCACATGTATAGAGACAGGCGCGTTCCTATAGAGCAAAAGAGAAAATTACGATTTCAGCTAACGGGTGTGACGCGCGTAAACAGGAGAGACGCGCGACCGTAGTATGCACAACCAAGCCAACTGCTTTGCCGGTGGACAGTTAATTGGCCGGTGCTGTCTGCAGGTGCGCGTGCCAGAAGCCGACCCACGCCACTGGGCAACGCTCGGCTCGCGATCGCTCCCTCCATGCGCATACAGAACCGGTAAGGTTGACCGTTAGAGAATGCGCCCGAGTGTATAGCACGTGCGAACTTTTCCCTCTGGCAAGTGTGGTATACATTCATCCGAATTTGCAACATGGTGATTTGTGGCTGGTGGCGCTGTAGAAGGTGGCGCCTTTCTACATACCTTCAATAGCTTCAACCTGCACTTTAAGTATAAGCTGCCAGAGGATCGAGAACCACGCACCAGATTGTTCTCTTGAATAATGGGTCGCACTGCAAAACTATCCGCGCGCCATCAGCTCCCGAACTTGTTTAAAGTAAACATTACTTAAAAAAAAAGGGGGGGGGGGGTAAGCTGCAGTTTGTGGATGTACAGAACACCACCGCTTTATCATTTGTTCATTTTATTTTATGATTACTTTTTTATTATGAGAAAGTAGTTCGCTGATGACTGGACGCCTTGCAGACCGACACTGAATATCGAGCCTTTTCACGTCATTACATACCGTGGCAAAAATCGTAAGCTTGGAGCGCCCGCTTCCTGTTCAGACAACGATGCCATGTGTAATACACCGCTGCTCTGCACAGCCGAAATGTAGCCCGGTCATCACGCAGCGTATTAGCAGACGTGCTGCTAATACGCTGCCCGATTTGAGCTGGATTGGAACTGCATTTTTTCTCTTTATTTTCGCCTCGATAGAACGGCATTTGTGATCGTAAAGACCCTCGACGGTGTCCGATCAGCCCGTTCTAAGCAATCGCGTTTAATGTAAGTTTGTTTTGATGCCTCTGACCCCACTAGCGTTTATATATATATATATATATATATATATATATATATATATATATATATATATATATATATATTGTCACGGAGAGTTGTGCAGAAATGACTTTATTTACAGGAGATGGATGATGGTGACCGCGCAATCCGGCCTAGAAGCACTTCGTCCTCTTCTTTCCAACTGCTTCTTGTATGCTCGTTATAATATATACAGGGTGTTTCAGCGAACACTTTCAAAAATTCTTAATGGTTGCCTGCGGCAGATAGCCCAATTCTAGTTAATGAGCTGGTCTACTCGAAGGGGCGGACATTACTTGCACAAGAAATTGAAATGCATAATCGCATAATTAACAGAAATTCACTAATTAAGTTTTTAACTAATTACGTGAGGGCCCATATTGCAATTTACAAATTGTAGTACGTGGAGCTCGCAAGGCGGATCCACTTGGAACGAATTCTCGGGATGACACCAGTTTCGAGATATTAATTCCCGAACTTTGCGGAGAAATGCATTGGCGTTCCAGTTAGGTTCTTAAGAAAACGTCGCTTTATGCATTGAAGCACAAAATTCCGTACACAGAGTACGCGTATACAGTTGCACGCCACGACGGCACAGCAAGGCCATTCTAATAACAGCGCGTGAGGCGATCGTCAGGTAAAGCAACTTTCTCGATTCCATCCCTCTGACGCGAGGGCAACGGACTCTGTCCCTGCAGTTGTCGTTGTTCCCGTGTCCTGGCTTCTGCTGCAGCCTGCACGTCTGTTTGCCGTGTGCTCACAGTGAAGTTAGCCAGTGATAACGCTAATTTCACTTTGGGCAGGTTGTATACATAGCCTTGCATACTGCTCCCACTCGACCCCACCAATCGGCTCTTCGTGACATTTGTATATGTATATACACCACTGCTTTGCGATTACAGTCTCATAGAAAAAGGCAAAGAGGAAGTGATCCACATCCCGCCTATATAGTTAGTACACCACGAGCATACATCGGACGTGACTCAAACAGATATATGAACCAATTTACTCGAACCGAGTTAACGTTTATGACATGTGCAAATAGTGGAAAGTCGCAACATCAGCCAGTATAAATTAAAAGAGAGCGATAGAGAGAAGAAAGAGAGAGCACCAAGACATCGAGTTGACAGAAAACACAGCTGAATTGAATTCTTGGTTTTTGCGTGCCAAAACCAGAATTTGATTATGAGGCACGGCGTAATGGGGAAACTCCGCACTTATTGTGACCCCCAGGGGATCTTTAACGTGCCCCCAATGCACGGGGCACGGGCGTTTTTTTTTTTTTTTTTTCCGCATTTCGCCCCCATCGAAATGTGGCCGCCGCGGCCTGGGCATTCGATCCCGCGACCTCGTGCTTAGCAGCGAAGCAACACCATATATCCGCTAAGCCACCGCGGCGCGGGTAGAAAACACAGCTGACGGCGGAATAAGCCTGGCCACCCAATTCGCTGCGCGCCCAAGCTAATGAAGACGCGGCAGGTACGGAACTCGCTCGTTCACACCATGTCGCAACGACAGCAGTAAGGTTCGCGGAGCCGAGCCCGTCTCTTCAAATAAACTGCCCCACTGAAAGGGCAGTATAAAGCAAAGAGGCGTGTAAGCGCGGTGAAGCGTGAACGAACGCGCGCGTAAACGGGACCGAGGAAGGGGGGGGGGGGGGGGGGCGTGGACGCGAAATCGCGGAAACGAAAGCGGAGAGAAGCACGCATATATAGTTGGCGCACGCGAGTCAACAGGAGCAACCAAAATGGGAAGCGCGCGGGGTGCGCTGCCAGAAGGGAGCGCTTAACCGAAAATACGCAAAAGGTGAATGAGAGAGCAAAAAAGAAAGTAAAACAAAATGACGCCACGAAGAGGGACGGAAAAAGAGCGAAATAATTAAAGAAACGCCGCCCACTAGCGTGGGAATTCCCCGCGGCAAGAAACATGTTTTCGTCGCTCGCGCGACGCTGCTTCCGCGTCGACCCTTCCTGCGCCGTTTTCGCTGCCAACGGACGGCGTCACACAACCCGCACGAGGAGGAGGAGGCGTCGAAGGAGGAGGAGTCCACCAGAGGGGTTAACGATGCGCAACGCTTGACGCAAACTGCTTTAACCTACTCGTTGCGTCCGCGTTACACATTCTCGCTTTTATTTTTGTTTTGTAAATATCGCACCGAGAGGCATCAAAACAAACATACATTAGACGCGATTGCTTAGAACGTGACGATCGGACACCGTGGAGGGTCTTTCCGATCACAAATGCCGTTCTATCGATGCGAAAATAAAGAGAAAAAAAAACGCAGTTCCAATCCAGCTCTATCGAGCGCTTAATGTAGCTCCAATTCTGCTCAAATCCAGCGCCAATGCAGCTCCACTAACGTGAAACCCGGGGAAGTGCGAAGCAGTGATGCGCCTGTGCAGGAGAAGCGATGTATAGGGGGGAGCAATCGAGCGATGATGACGCTTCCACAGACGCTGTTGGACACCCGAACCGCCTGCCTTGCAGTGTTGCTGTTCTCCACTGTTCAAGGCGTCGCTTAGTTCTGGACACTGCCGCAGCCTGCACATCTCCCTCAGAGTCATCGAAGCCGAGCGCTACTAATAGCTCCAATTCTGCGGCCTCTCCTGCGCTACGCTGGTACCAGTCTGACGTTTCGGAACCGATTTTAACGCGTTTCTGCTAATTAATGCACTTAGTGCTCGGTTATTCCTGTCTTTTAAATTATTCTGAATCATGTTAGTTTATTTTGAACCGGTTTCGTTCAATTGTGCACTTGTTTTGACCCTGTATTGAGCACTTGTTTGTGAGCGTGATCACGACGGACGCCGCCGACAGCCCGGGCCCATAAAGTGATTCGCACTTAAAACGTCTACAGTCCTCAAACTCGTACCCAATATACAGTAGCACCGTATATGGTGCTACTGTATATGTTGACGGGGTTTTATTACAGCTGTATAAAGACACTCATGAACGCACACTATACGGTAATTCCAACTGTTTCCTCCGTTTTGCTTTCTTCGACAGCGGAATTTCGTTAGAGCAAGTGCAAAGATGCTTAACGAGATGAAATGGCTTCAAGCGTTCACCTTTCTTTAGCAGCTCTGACATGCGACAACTGCCTGAACGAACGAAACGCTAAAGGGAGCAATGAGAACGTAAAATGACAAGCGTCACACATTACACAGTGGGACATGATTCCAGCTGTACAGGGTGTCCCAGCTAACGTTAGCCAAGCTCTTAAAGATAAAATATGGAACATACGAGGACTCAACCAAAGGAGGATTATTAACAGTGGAGCTGTTTAAGCCGGGCGTAACGTGTCTGCTGAATGCAAAAATGTGGGCCGATCCTATAGCGGTAGTGCAGAAAGGGTCCAAGCGCAATGGCACATACCCCTGTGAACTAGCGAAGCTGAGCCTGGCTAAGTCTAGCTAAGCATGGTTGGGACTACTTAAGCTTAGTCAGTCATCGATAGCCAATCAATCACTACTCGATAATCGATCAATAATCAATAAATTCAGGAAAATGTTGTCCATATGAATTGGTAGTGCTTAGCCTAGCCCAAACACGTGGCCAATACCTTGCGATAGCCAATCAATAGGTAATCGATAATCCATCAATAATCAATACCGGAGAATGCTGAGGATGACTTGGTAGTGCTTAGCCTAGCCCAAAAGCCAGGACTAGCTAGGTGTCCATCAGCTCCGCTGTCTCTTTAGCATTGCGCCTCCAGTGCAAGCTACGTTATTTTTTCATAATTTAACTATCGATAACTAGATTATATTAACTGACTGACGTCTTAATTACTGAATTAAGGGTGCGAATTTTGATAGAAAAGTAATAATTGTGTTTTAAAACACCCGATTCAGTTGTTTTCGGTGTGCTACGTCTCGCGTAATTATTTTTTTTCCCGCGTTATAAAGAAAACGCGCGAAATATGAAAATAGCCGCGTGATTATGCGCCCGCACGCCGCGACGCACCAGCGGTCCCAGGCGTTACTCGGAAGAATGAACTCTGCTCAGTCATGGCATCCGAGATTTGCGAGAACCTGCCGGCGCGCGCAAATCTCGGAGGCCATTGCTCAATGCCTTTGTCCTCCTCCGCAATGCCGCTGCGCACTGCATTACAATGCTCGCCGATAAGCTCGCAGCGACCAATGCCAATACCGATGCCTCGCCACTTCCACATGACCGCCGAGCCAGGCACTGATCAGAGTTAATATACTCTGCATACACACGAAAAGAAATTGGCCTTGGCGCGCCAGCTTGAAGCTGCTCTACGGGTCCGATCAAATCGCACACAACATCTGAGCAGCGAAATTTTCGCAGACCACGCACCGAGGGTGCTACTCACGGCTATGTACCAATCCGCAATTATTTCAATGACCACCCACTTTATACCGACGAGGTAAGTGTGCCCGCCCTAAACGCTTCTTTTAAGAAAACGCTGTTTTATGCACTGAAGCACAAAAGTAACTGGAACACCAATGTATCTCGTTGTACACTTTAAAAATTAATATGTCGAAACTAACGCAGTCATGAATTAATTCCCAAGTGGATACGCCTAGCGAACTCATTAGCTACAATTCGTAGATCAAAAATTGTGCCGTAAGGTAATTAAATAAAAAGTTAGGGTAATTATGTTAATTATTTAATTACGCATTTGGATTACTCGTAGAAGTAATGGCCGCCTCATCGAGTAATTTAGATCAAGGATTAGAATTGTGCTACCTGACAGAGACCATTTTTAAATATTTTAGACCTTCTAAAAAAGAAAAAAAAAACTTCGCCTACGATTGCGATATCCCCTAAAGCGAAATTTGAGCGCAGCTGTATATATACGTGTTTTCATTTCGCGATGAAAATCGAAATGACGTGGACATCTGTCTCGTGCGGCACGTTGCAAACGGAGCGAAGTGTGGCGCGACTGCCTCGCTAATCCAGAGATCGCGAGATGAAGCGGGTGGGTGACGCGTGGGCGCGATTCACAGCAGCCGCCGCAGACAGACGTTTCTCCGCTCATGCAGCGCTTTGTTTGCATACAGACGATGCGCGCTACTGTGCCGCCATCTCGTAGCCATCGTGACCGCAAAGCCGGTCTTGTGCGGAACTACGCTTTTTTTTTTCTCACGCTTTCGCCATACTCTCCCCCTCCTGCGCTTTCCGCCTCGCGCTCTCTTCGCTATCGCCGTCTTTCATCCTTTGCTGTGTTCGTTCGCTCGGTTACGAGGAACAACGCCGACGCTCGCCGCAGGAACGGGCGCCTATAGGATCTGCGCTCCAGAAACACCAGGTATAGCGTTTCTGCTTTGCAGTCGCGTGGATGCCACCACATCGTGATGCATTCAGTGGTCCGAGTAGAACGGGTAGTGAAGTTCCAGCTATACGAACGCCGATGCTTTTCCTTCGACAACCTGTTCCACTCTGTATATGAGAATGCCAAGGGAACGCCGCGATATACCCCCTTATCCCACACCCTACTCCCCATACCAATGGGAGGTCGTGCTGCTTCGCTCCAGACAATGATGATGATGACGATTTATTGGCATCTCCTTTGAAACGGGGCGGTGACAAATAGTCAGCGAGCCTGCTTGACTTACTCAAGTCATTCTATAGCATTTTTGTATACATCTCCTTAAGCGCCTTAAACCATATTCATGCAGCCTGGATATGACCAGCGCCAGCTGGTGGAGCGGGCCCGCTCGGCGGCCGAGGCCAGATGAGCCGTGGAATAAGGATCCCTTGCAGAAAACTTGTACAGTAAAGTCTATTCTATCATATACAGTCGTGACCTAGTGGTAGAGCACCCGCCTTGGCTGCGGGAGGTTGTGGGCTCGATTGCCACCGCCGCCGGGCACCAACTGGTTCAAATGGGCACAAGAGTACCCCGGCCTGGCGTTCGGCTTCCTTCTGGGGTGATACGCTTGGGAAAAGAGCCTGCGCCTCAAATTCCCGTCGAAACCATCGCGAGCCCCCCCAAAAATATATACAGTATATCTATCGGCTCACACATATCGAGTTATCCTTCACGACAACGGCAAATAGCAGAAAGTCGCAACATCAGTCAGCTTTAAAGGAGAGCGAGATATGTCGATCCGCTATCTCGCGGACGCTCCTCATCACGAGATGCCTGGTATAGCTGCCAGGGCTGTTTCTGATGCGCAGCAGCAGTTGCCCTGCGTGTTACGTCGCGCCAGCACGACGTCCCCGCGTATCGTTAAACAACGCCCGAAGATCTTCAGCGCAACACTAAACCTGGATACTGCGCGTTCAATGTTTCACTGCCAATTTTTTCAACTTCGAAGACACTTGCATTTTATTACCTTGCTTTTTACCAGGGCATCGATAAAATTAAATTGTGGAATCAAAAAGATCCGAACCTGCCTATAGTGCATGGGTTGTGAGGGACGCCGCATATAGTGAGAGGCTCAGGATTAATTTTGACCATCGGTGGTTCTCTAACGGGCACCCAAAGCACAGGCACACGAGCGTTCTTGCATACCGCCTCCATCGGAATGCGATCGCCGTAGTCGGAAATCGAACCCGGGACCTTGTGCTCAGCCGCGGAACGCGACCGCCACGCAGCCACCGCGGGGGGTCGTCAGCGCATTGAATGGCTAACAGAAGTGAATACAATCAGACTGGGCTGCCTGTATGGTACACGAAATCCTGCCTATACTCTTTGATATTATATATATAAACAGAAGAACAGACATTCTCTGCCATATACTATAAACTATGATTTTTTAAAATTTACTCTCGCAGCAGCGTTTAGAGCAAACGCTTATAATCTTGACCGTATGTGTCACCATCCGTCGGCGACTCGTCACGGTAGCTCAGTGGCTATCGTCGTGCTGCTGTGCGAGAGGTCGCGGGTTGAATCCCGGCCGCTGCGGCCGCATTTCGATGGGGTCGAAGTGTATAAATAGCCGCGTGTATACATTGAGAGTTGGGTGGCCGGTAAAGAACACCAGGAGGCCAAAAGTAATACCAGAGCTCTGCACTACGGCTCGCCTCATAATCATATCGTGGTTATGGCGATAGATTTACCGATAGATTACCGCGCAGGGACTGCGCGTTCTATATGGTTCGATGACGTGCAACTACGTGCAGCTGATGGCGAGCGACCACTGGCGGCAAGCGTGCGACAAGAAAAGGCTGAGTGCTATCGCGGTCGTTCGTTCGGCTCTCCTCGCCGTCGCCGCGGCAAAGGACGGGTGCCGCGTATACAAGCGCCGACAGATAATTGTCTCAACTTCTTACCAGGAAATTAACAACAATGGAAATTTGGAAGAACACTTTCCCTTTAGTGTCTTTTCAAAATGTCCCTGTACTAACGAATCAATCTGCGGCAACGGCGGGCGAAAAATCCAAAACCTTGATGATGGCACCGGCGGAATTACGTACGGCGCTGCCCCTGGACAGCTGCGAAGGGCAATACGAGGGCAGCACAGGAAAAAAAAAAAAAAAAAAAAAAAAAAAAAAAAAAAAAAAAAAAAAAAAAGGGGGGGGGGGGGGGGGGAGGTGGGGGAGTACACACACCGTCACGCCCGTATGCTCGCAGACTCTCCTCTTCTCGGCCTTGGGGGGTGCAACTTCCCTGTGCGGATCATTACACAGGGAGGGGGATGAACACACATAACAGACTCGCCGCACGCACTACAGTAACGAGGCGCATGATAAAGCGGTTCTGCGCGGATCTCGCGCGGCGCAACGCGGGCACAGGGCTGGACCACAAGGGGTAACTCCAGCAGCCTAGCGCAAGGAGGATAAGCAAGCAGCACCGTCTGTTCCCGAGTCCGGAGAAGAGCTAACATGGGTACACCACCGGTGCAGCGCGCATGATCGCACGCCGTATATACACTGTGTAATTAATTTACACCCTTAAAAGTGGATAAGGGTGTAAATCCATCTTCAAACTCACACCCTTTCTGGGTGTAAGGTTGTGAGCTATTTTACAGTGTACTTGCACTTTATTGCGAATTACGGGCTTTTGTCCGCAACGCAGCGGACAGACCACCTGGGCATGCCGTATGTATCGTTAAACTGTGCGCGCGTGCACACACACACACACACACACACACACACACACACACACACACACCACACACACACACACACACACACACACACACACACACACACACACACACACACACACACACACACACACACACACACACACACACACACACACACACACACACACAAAATCATGGATCCGAGACCTCAAAGGGGTGCGACGTAATGCCGACGCATTTCTCTCGCGTTTCCCGCTAAATAGCCAGTGAATATATATATATATATATATATATATATATATATATATATATATATATATATATATATATATATATTTGCTTCGAGATCAATGCCATCACACCTAGCCTTATTGTTGCCCGACGTCACCAAATGTTTGCTCGGCACGTCATGACATCACGATAATGTCCCTGAGGTCAGGTCCGGCATTGCGAAACTAAACTTTGATATCAAATTAAAATATCTTATAAGTATTTCCCAGCCTTCATTCTTGCTAAGTGTCATCCCTTAACGTGCGAAAAACACGTGGCAGAGTTCCTATAACTTAGTTAATACGTGTTAGTATTTAATTCTCGAGAGGTACAGCAAACATTCCTTGAATGTTTTTACTTGCGTGGCTTCAGTGCAAAATCAATTCCTTGCCTCTTTTTACTTGGCGTCAGAGCAAAAGCAAGAACCAACTCATGGTCTTGAACGCAAACCAAGCGCTCCAATTCATATTGGCGCCGACTATATGCACATTGCACGCCGGATACGCTTGAAAGTCGGTGCTCCTGCACTCGGATCAGATATGTCACGTGCGTCACGCATTCCCCAGCATATGCCAGCAAGCCGAATACGCACGAAAGAAGACGGAGACAGAGAACCAAGTGGCGGCTGCTGTCGCCAAGGGGGACAATGCAGTCACGCATTCCACGGTTCGGTACGATTGGCACGGTTGTCTGACTGCGCACGTCTCCCGAGATGAACGCCTAGGAGGAAAACTTTTGACAAGAGCTGCATTGCAAATGGTGCAAGGAAAGTCGAACGGGCCCGCCGAGCTAAGTTCCCGTACACTGCGAGCTACGCGCTTACACGGACAGGAGAGGAGGAAACACTCTGTGGACGACGTACTCCAACTTGTGCTCGCTGTATGTGTCCGATGTGCGGGCCTGTCGCCCGTAAAGCTATCGGAGTGATGGCGACTTGCCCTCAAAAGCGGGCTTCCCCTCACAAAGGCTCTTAACGTGGGGAAGCCAGCTTCGACGAACGCTTTTTCGCTGTGTGCGCACGTTGGACAGCTTCCGAGGCGCGTCGCAAGTAGCATATATAACCACATCAGACGTGTACGTTGCGTGTATTTGCTTCGATAAAACTGCGCCAGAAGGCCACCAAAAAAACTTGGAGGACGCTTAAGCTTCGTCTTGAAGAGTGGAACGCGATAGCATTCAAAGATCATTGACTGCTTTTCACGCTTCCCGGCAACTGCAGCTTACGTAGCCGTAATGTTTACCGGGAGACGCTGGCAGCGAACGCTATGCACGAAGGCTAGCTTTCTGGTAGAAACGCGGCCTCTTGTTTGGGCCGATCCCGGAGGTAGTGCACAGCCGCGCAAAATAAATTGCATCATGTTCAGGTTTCTGTTATTGTTTCGCACTTTTAATATTTCAGTCTGAGAAGATTTAACATAAAAGGCATGCGCTCTCGGTGTTTCATTTCATGACATTTGTTTGTGTGCTGTCAATCTCAAAATGCCGAGGAATAACTTTGTCAAGAATGTAAGACAAGGTATGAGCAACTTTAGTGATAGAAGGGTGTGGCTATATAACGCGCATATTTCACATGTCACATAGCAAGGCGCGGCACAAACATATACTTTAATATAATTTTCGCCCACGGACAACTCCGCCGACGCCGACACCGGCTTTTCTGCGACACGGGGGCACATTGCCACCCCATTTGAGGTTTGTCTTGGCCCTCAACTATCTTGCGGGCATTTCCTTTCTTTAATTTAATTATGGAGTTTTACGTCATAAAACCACGATCTGATTACGAGGAACCCGCACCCCCAAAGTATCGCAGGCTCAAGCCAATCAAAAGAAAACGAATGGGGGGTAAAACCCTTATGGCGAGCCGTCAGCGTCTCGACGACGACGACGACGATGTTGCGTCTCGGCTGCTCCGCACGTGCGAGCTGAGCGCGATAGTAGAACGGCGACCAGAGCAACAGCGTATGTGATAGTGCATAAATAAATGTGGGCAACCAAACGCCATCACGTCTTCCCACACCCTAATTAGAATTTAGTGAAAAGCCAATGGAGAAAAAAGAAAAAAGAAAAAGAATGCCGAATGTTAGCCGACCCAAAAATCGGACATGACATTTGCTCATTTTCTGCATGTGAGTGTAAACCTACCAGTCTGCATTGACTTGGCATGTCACGTCTCGGTTTTCATTATCACATACATACAAGAACGACACTGAGAGAAAAATATAGTAAGAAGAAAGGGAAAAGAAGTAGAAAAGAGAGTGAGAGAGAGAGAGAGAGAAAAGGGAGAGCCACGGTGGCGCTCCATGGAAACCATCCTCACCGACGTCAACCATTATATGTGGAATATTCCTGCTGGCTACCCCCCCCCCCCCTTTTTTTTTTCTCCTTTCTACTTCTTACTTATCTTCGGCTTACCTCTGTTTACGACACACCCCTTTTGTTATTACCACCTGTCTGCAGCCCCCCAGTACGCAACGAAACGATACGTCGTAACACACAAATAGCCGAGCGGTAAAATGGTTGTGCAGCGAGATTCCCGAGCCAACCACGGCACCGCTCGTACGCTTCTCTGCACGACACTGCATGTTCGCGGGCGAAGCAAAGCCCACAGTGAAAAAGCTGGTGAAAGGAGACGAAACGCCTGCCACAATAAATGGCACGATTAGTGTTCTAGCACAATTCTAACCCTTGATCTAAATTACTCGATGAGGTGGCCGTTACTACAACGAGAAATCAATGTCTCTAATTAAAAATTTACATAATTACTCTAACATTTCATTTCACTATTTTACGGCACATATTTAAATCTACGAATAATGGCCGGTGAGTTCGCAAGGCGTGTCCACTTGGAACGAATTCTCTGGACTGCACCAATTTCGAGATAATTTTCCGCCGAAATGCATTGGTGTTTCAGCTACTTTTGCGCTTCAATGCATCAAGCAGCGTTTTCTTCCTCGCTTATCGCGCCGTTCGCGTGGTCAATCAGAGCGGCTGCCGCGCTCTGTCGCTTTCGACCAGACCACGGTGTTGCCGCTGTTAATCGAGGCAAGCGTGTCCGGCATTCCCGCAAACGCGGGCGGTTTGGGCCGGATGCGCGGGGGCGTAAACGTGAACGACCTATATTATAGAGTTACTGTATATGCTCCCCTAGAGGAGCAGAGTTGCGCATCTGACTGAACGCGCCGCTCGCGCCCCTATTCGCCAAATCTGGTCACATGCGCAAAAAAGCACCCTTTTGAGGGAAAGCCAACTTCACGGCTGCGCCTGCACCACAGAGCTCCTATGGCTTGCACTTCCGCCCGCCGTGCGGCAAGATGGCGGACCTATGCGCAACTCTGCTCCCGTAGGGAGCATATACAGTAACTCTAGAAAGACCGGAGTGGTAGCGCCACCTGGTGGTCCAAAGCTGAAGAAAAACACCGAGCTAATATTGCAGTAACCAAGTGTAAAATATTTTAAACATTTAAAAAGACAACTTGTTCACGATTAGCCGGCTGCCTAAAATTTACACCATTAGCGAAGTAAGGTACACTTGGTAACTGCAATAATAGTTGTGTGCTTATCTGGTTGAGCTCGACGCCACCAGGTGGCTGCACCACTCCGGCCGCTCTAGGGTGCCTCGATGCCAGCGCCGCCGTTCAGGGTGGTGCCATCCTTTGACCGCACCCGCGCCGCCGCTTTCTCGCTGCGACGCCATCTTGAGTCACAGCGAGCGGTTGCGAGTGCTTGGTGCCGGTGCTTAGTTCGAGACACAGTGCGCGCGGATGCTTCGCTGACGCTTCTACTTGCTGGACAGTGTTCAGCCGCATGAATGACAAGCTTGTCAAGTGCATCGAGTCGACATGACGGGCTGTTGTGTTCCCAAGTGCACCGGATCGACGCGTAAAGGGCTTCGTTGTTTACGCTTCCCCCGGGACCCAGAACGAAGGAAGAGATGGGAAGCCCAAGTAAAGCGGTATCACTGGAAGGCAACGGATAGCTCCTACATTTGCGAGGTAAGTGTCAAGAAAGTTTAGACTATCGCACCGTGTTTTTCATTTAAATAAGAAAGTATTCTCTGATCCTCGCTCACGCACCTACGTTCGCTCACGAACTAAGCACTGCACCGACGCTGAGTAGCCTATGGTTTGCGGGCGCGCGTCGCATAGGCTTTTGCCGTTTTGATCGGAGCAGTCTATGGGAGTAGTACCCTTATTTTAAGAACTGACGAAAATGCGTCGCCTGCGAAATAGCCTTACATTAGCTACAAATCGTCATGTAAACCACCTATTTTACTTTTTCACGGGAAGCACACATCGTGTGTCTCTTGTTTCTTTTTTCGCTACTCGTTATTTGGGACTATATAAAGAACACAGTGCTTCTTCTGGGGAGAGCGGCTGTTGTGTACGTGGCAAGCGAAGCATTGTGATTTTCTCTATTCTCAGCAGATATCTTGCGGATCTCAGGTTGTTACGTTATATAGCTGATTTTTTAGACGAATATATTTGTAGCGTGGTGCTCGTAAGCCGATGGTCATTCGTGCTCATTCCCAATCGTAGTGGGTACTCTGACGGTCTTTAAATGCCTGTGCACGGTATGCCCAGGTGTAGTAGAGTTAAGGGGCATCATGGGACCAAAATGTTTCGGCGCTTTCTGGCATGGTGTCTGTTGTAGCCTGTGCATTTCTTCGAAACGTGTGAAGCGAGGTAATACAGCATTACTTCTGCGAAAATTTATTTTTAAGCACTGTAATGGGTTCTGTGTATTTACAAGGCAACTTTTCATATCAATAATCACTTTTGTTGTTTTACTTGTACTTAGAAACACTTTGAAGAGGACCAGTACGAGGGAAATCGACAGGATGGGCGCCGTCTGTTAAAGTCAACAGCCCTACATCATCATGGACTATATTTTCGAAGTGAAAAATATTGCTAATCTGTATTTGACTGTCTTAGTTTCATTTACAGTTTTTGTACGCGATATGTATGCAGTGTTGTTTATTTTTTCAATGTAGTTGTCAGTGTTCTAATGGTTATTTATAAAATGTTCTGTACTCGCCATCGATGTGTTTGGCTGATGCGACGTATTCGATGGTAGCTGATGTATTCTGGCTGGATATCTTGATTAATATTACTCGCGGTTGCGTTTTCTTGTTTGCATTCTTGTTTTCGATTTACATTGTGTGTAATAAGGTTGACGTACTCACTTGAACCCCCCCCCCCCCTATGTAATGAATAAATTAAAAAAAAAAACTCTCACTATCCCGAATTGTGTGTCGAGCCTACCTTGCGAATTTTTTTTTTTTATCTCGTCTTTCAACATAACCTTCAGGCGCCACACAGTACATATATTTTTCATGTACATATCACTTTCATGATTGATTGTACTAGACATTATAAGCAAATGTATTTTATGCATCGTTTGGTTTCTTGTGTGTGCTACGCAAGATTGACACAGAGAAGTTAAGTTACGTTACATGTTTCTCTACAGCACTAACTAAATCTTATTTTCACATCGCAGTTATTTTTACACCAGCTTAATCCTGTCAGCACACAGTTTTGTGGGCAAAAAAAAAAAGCAGAATTGCGCGTAGATATCGTCAAATAATTGCAACGAACGCGAAGAGCACGCGCAACGCAAGGGAAACTAACCGCCGTGGCCGAGTGGCTGGCTACGGTAAAGGAGGCGTGACGTGTAAACCAAAATACAACAGCGAAAAAGAAAAACTTCCACACACAGGGGGTCGCAAACCTTATATACCAAGCATCGTAGCGCAAAAAAAAAAAAAAAATAGTGCGTATTTCAAACATACACACGGCATATTAAATGTAAATTGAATTAGGCAACTTGGGGCATGCTCCCGGCGCCATACATTTACGTCTTGGACCTTCGACGAGTTAACGGCTATTAGTTATAAAGATGTGCAGATGCGATACCGATAAAAAAATCCTCATCAAGGCAAAGCACTTGGAAGTGCGCCGCGAGTAACACTATTTATGAACGCAAGCGTAGCCGAGTCTCAGCTCGTGTGACTCAATATGGCGGCGCCAGCGGGGTTGTCTCCACCCTGGACGGCGGCGCTGGGCATCGAGGCACCCTAGGCCGCTCACGCTTACGCATTCGCCCATCCGACAAAACGCCCAGTCCCCCTGCGTTCTGCCGGAATAGTGGACACGCCCCAGCTATCCAATGAGCGTGAAATGCGCGCGCGACAACGCTTTCGGCAGTTGTTGCAACGATTAATTGAAGCGGTCTAGTGCCACCCTTGGAGTTTCCACAGAAACGAAGCAACGAAGGCGGAATGGGGTGCGCAACGAGAAGGCGAAGTTTGCAACAAGCGCTCTCAGCCATTTAGTGTGGCTCGGCGTCCACAAAGTTGACCTTAACCCTCCTTGAACTCTACATTTCGTGGAAAAGGCACACGTCGAAGGTATACGGCAGGTCCCCACCAGCTTTTCTTTTTTCGCGCGCGTGACCTCGACACAACTGCGGACTGCATCGTGGTCCACTGCGCGCTCGTACTGTTTATAACAAACACCGGTTAAGAAAAGAAGAAAGCAAAGAAATTACGGTGGCTACAAAACCGGTCTCGAAGTGACCCTTATACGCTCAGCCGAGTCAGCTCGGCGCTCGCAGACTCGCCTTCATGAGACAGACAGTACGCACGGTGGACACACCAGACAAGTGGAATACGAACTAGAAAGCTCGATCTATGAAAATATACACTATACTACCAGTTGGCGGACGTATACGCGGGCTCCCCGTCCAGAATTGCTGACGCGCTCTCGAGCGCAAATGACCTATTTTTAGCCAGTTCTTGTGGCAAAGTAATAGGAGTCCGGAAATGCGTGGGCGACGCAAGCTTTTGCAAAAGACGCATACAGAGTTAAAAAAAAGAACGTCGGAACGGAACACTGGTTCCCGTTTTGGAGTGTAAAAAAAAAAGAAAAAAAAAAAACACAAGTATCGGTGCTGAGGTCGTTCGAGCGATACGGCCACACATGCGTGACGTACAGAAGAAGCGAAGCACTGCCACATCCACGCCTTCCGTACAACCGCAAGAGTATAGTTCCAAGCGGCTTGCAAGTCTAGCTCTTCGTCCCGTGATGAGAATTCGCATATCGTAATCGCAATTGATGCAAATTATGCAAACTTTCGAGGCTCGTTCCATTCGCCTGCACTTTCCAGACTGTATACTATATACACCTCCAGGAGGCGTTGCAGTTCACAATTAGTTCCCATACGGTGTTCTATATACTGCTGAGCACTAAGTCGCGGGTTGGGCTTCCTGCGGTGCTGACGGCTGCGCGTTCCGATATTGAGAGATGCGGTCTATCAGCGCTCATCTCCTCCTGCGACACTAGCAATCAACGCGGCTGCACACGCCACTGACGCAAACAATCACTCAGTTTGTCAATCAATCCCTATCAACCAATCAATAAATCAGGCAAAAAATTAAAAAAAAAATCAATCACTCAAACTGCTTCGCACGGTGCCCCGCGTGTAGGGTCGACAGCGTTTCCTGTAGATGAGGCAAATGCGTATACGTGCTGGACGAACTGGGAACCGAACTGGCATGAACTATTCTCCAAATGTAGGAAACAGAACGGACCTCTCAAAGTGCATTGTGAGTAAAGCGGACCTTTCGATGCGTCTTCTTCCCTACTATACTGAACGATGATCTCCTGAATCCAGCTGAGAGTAGCTGCGTATTCTCGCTACAAAACGAGCAAGGGTTCCTCATCGATGCTTTGTTAAGCCTTTCTCAGGTGTTTCCTGAAAAGTCACTGGCCATCGGGCGTATATATGTATATATAGGACTCGCGCACGGTATACAGCCGAAATGAAGGCAGAGAGACTGAATCAAACGCGCGACCGGCCCATAAAAGCATATTTTGACCGGCGAGAAGAGTCCACCGATCTTTAACGGGCAAACGGAGTGCTTTCATACGCGTGTTTAACAAAATTACAAACAATTCAGAAGCCGTGCGCAAAGAGAGGTTATATGTCGCCCAATCGACAGAGACATTCTATACTTGTATTTAATTAAGATTCCATACGAGGAACGGTGCTATATCTCGCGGGGAACACAAAACGGCCTCGCTGCAGTTAAATATACCATTCGAGCGAGATCTTATTCAACCCCCGATTCCTACAAATCGACGGGGGGGGATAAAATTTCCTCGCGCGCCCGTCCCATGTTGGGCAAAGTGCACGCGACTGTATTGGTCTTGCAAGTGTCCTGAACTATACCGAATAAATTATCATAACAATCGAATGCTTACGCACTGTTCGCATTCTTTCTCAGTGTATTTTGATGTTAAATTTTCGTGGAGGGCAAGAGACTAGGTTAATTATAGCAACGAAACTAAAGAAAGAGGAGAGAAAAAAAAAGAGAGAGAGAGACAACGTTTCTGTGTCGCGAAGCGGTCTTCCCTTTGCCGCTAAGCGGATTAAACCGGCAAGGTTATAACATTTCCTTTTTTTTTTCTTTTTTTTTCCATATTTTTTACGCATTGCAATTCAGCCTTGCGCTTGTGCAGGTTAGCAACGCGGTGGCTCTCGTGGACCTCGCGATGACCGCGAAAAATAAAACAGACAAAACAAAAGCAAAACAAAGGGCGCACTCGGCAGGACAATGGCCGCTTGCAGCAAGGACCAACGTCCGTGGTCCTTGCACCGCGAAATGAATGCCCGAGACAAAGGCCATCGCTATACACACACATGCACACTCGGCGCGTGCAAACTCAGTTCGCCGCTAGATTAACTCGGGAGAGAGGAGAGAGACAGATTATAGGGCGGGTCGCAAAAGCGCGAGCTGCTTCCGCATAGCATGTCTCCGCTGGCCTATTATATACGATGGCTTTGGACGTATATGTATACTAAGTTAGTTATATATGACCACGGTCACCTTCCCGAGTTAAATTGGTAACGACGTAGTACAAGCTTCCCCGAGCACATTGGCGCATATGCGCGCACAAGCGTTTCTTAAACGAAATTGCGGTATATGCAGCTCGACTCCCAACCTACTGTGGACTGCACGTAGCACTTCCAGTTCAATATAAGCCGAAACAACGCGACTGAAACGAGAATGCGGAACACGCGTGACGGGACAAGCACTTGCACTGTGGTGCGTCTGTTTTCCTTGCGTCTTCGTTTCAGGTAGCCCTGTTCCAGCTTGTATTGAAGATGAACCAACTGGCACTCACTAAACTTGTTACTTCAAGTTCATGCATGAGGACAACTTCTTGGTAATTTTTTTTTCCCTCATAGACGTAAGTAGCAGCACTCAACTATATACAGTCGAGAGTCTCTACAACGAAATGACCTGTATAACGAATTCTGTCCTATCGCGAACTGTGCGAAGCGCGACCTTTACAACAAAGTGACCGGTACAACGAATGATTTCGGAGTCCCCAAGCACTTCGACCGTTATAAAGTCCGTTAGACTTAAAAGTCTACATACTCTAAGGGACTTAGAGCCAACGCAAGAACTCGGGTAGATACAGAAGCGCTGTATATATAGTCACGCGTTTCTCGTATCGTGCTTCGTCGCGCGCAGAGAACTGGCCTTCCGCGGGTGGCTCCCATCTTATAAGGATCGGCCGCGAGCAAGGCCTCCTGCGCCACCCCCCCTTCCCGCCTTTCATTTTTTTTTTCTTTCTTTCTTGAAACGAACAATGCAAGCGGCGCTTCTGTTGATAGCGGGAGGTCGCGGCTTATATAGCAGAGCCGGCGCGAAGCCGCGCAACCGTGAACGGCACTGGTTTTTGGCGGCCGTAATTCGTGTTTGTTTCGCTCTAAGTGTCACTCAACCTTGAGGGCGGAGGCGCCATTACCTGCCTCTCCCAGTCGCCGTATACGTGGCTGATCTGCGCGCGTATATTAAATGCGGGCCTCGTGCTCGCGCGGCGCATTGTTCCGTCGCGCTTCGGATCGTTTCGCGTGTTTGCCGCTGTCTCACCCTCGCCTTTCGCGCATAATAAGGAAATGCTTCTATTTCTTTTTTTTCTCGGGAGCGCGGAGTTTATAAAGCTATATGCGCAAAGCTGATGCGCACTTGAGCGACTTCGAGGCAGGTGACACGGTCGCCTTAAAACACGAGAGATTCCTACAACCATTACTAGCGGGAAATGCGGCGCTAGTGTCTATACGGCAGCTGCAAGCAGGGCGGTTCAGTCAGCATGGGAATCGTGGTTATAGTACTGCGTGGATTTGCCTACAGATCGACCTTCTGGCTTTAAACGGCTACGTGACTTTGCAAATCCATAATTTGCAACTGTTTACGGAGTATATGGCGCTATAGATAATTAAACAGACGCTATATTAAAACTGTCCGACGACAAGATTCGAACTAGAGAGGCCAGAATTAAGGTTAATTCGAACGCAGGACCTCTGGCACTTGCGCGTCGTGCATCACGCGGTGCTGCAACATATACAGTGGATGGATGATGTTACACCACACCCCCTTTGAACTGGGGTGGCGGCTATAGTGCCAACCCGCTCGATGCTTCGTGCCCTTCAGAAGCGTTTCCTCTTTGACCCTCTAGATTCGTGGTTCATCTAGACTGTCTTGGACGCCGTCATTGTCTTTATCGACCAGGCAAGGCTTCAATATGTCGATACAAATACCCGAGAAAGTTGACGGGAGGGTGGCTGTAGCAGTAGCACGTGTATACTCAAATGTAGCAATTCGCTACTATGGAAACCCAACCGGGTTCCTCGAAAGAAAGCCTCGCAGTTGAAGAAAAATTCGTCCTGGTCCGGGACTCGAACCCGGGACCACCGCCTTTCCGGGGCAGCCGCTCTACCATCTGAGCTAACCAGGCGGCTAGCAGATGGCAGGGCGAAGTCGAATTTGTCGACAACTCGAAGCAAAGGCAAGTGTTTGATGTAATAGTTCAGCGGAAATCCGCTAGGTGGAGATAAGTAATTAAAGGGAAACTGAGACTTCCACCCAAATGTAGCAATTCGCTACTATGGAAACCCAACCGGGTTCCTCGAAAGAAAGCCTCGCAGTTGAAGAAAAATTCGTCCTGGTCCGGGACTCGAACCCGGGACCACCGCCTTTCCGGGGCAGCCGCTCTACCATCTGAGCTAACCAGGCGGCTAGCAGATGGCAGGGCGAAGTCGAATTTGTCGACAACTCGAAGCAAAGGCAAGTGTTTGATGTAATAGTTCAGCGGAAATCCGCTAGGTGGAGATAAGTAATTAAAGGGAAACTGAGACTTCCACCCAAATGTAGCCTGCTAAGTCTCTCGAATTTTTTCGCAAAGATTGCGAATTCCGAGATTGTTTTCCGATTTTACATATGCTGCGCGTCAAGATTTAAGAAAAATAGGTTCAATTCGCGAAAATGTTTAAAGGATGTCGAAGGATGGGGCAGCGCAAGATAAAAAAAGTTCCCGAAGCAAGTGAAATCATCAACCATATATAGTCGCAGAAAAATCAATAATCTAAAAATTACGCCTTGCTTGTCAGTCTAAAGGTAATAAATCATCGTTAACGGAGTGCATTTTTGTATATGCCATAAAAGGCATGCACTCAAGGAAAACTTTAAAACCTGCTTCAACCCCCCCCCCCCCCCCCCCCCCTTCCTTTCCTCACAAGAAATGTCCGCAGAATTTTTACGAATCTCAATGTTGACGGGTTGGCAGGTATGCATATAGTACGGAAGACGCGGGTTCGGCTCCTGCCAGCGGCAAGTTGCCTTTTCGTTCACTTTCATTTCCATTTTCCTTATTGTTTCTAAATTTCAATGAAACGTGTAACAGTTGATTTCCCTTGTGCTGTTTTCTGGATTCATTTTCCTGATTTCCCTAAACATATATGACTGTAACTATACAAAAAATCGAGTCTCCGCCTCGTTCTTTTGGTCGACGCGCTCAAAAGCTGCCTCGAATCTGCGTCTTCGCGCGTTTCATTGCAGCACCATTTGAACACCACGAGGAAGCGCCGCCTCCGCATCAAGGCGCTACCAAGATGCGCCTTTTTATTTTCTCTGGAGACAACCGCGCTGAAGCTACAAGTTCTTTTAAGTGCCTCGACTTTGCATGCGCTCGTGCGGGTTTGCCAGCGGCTATTTTCATTCATATACTAGACCTCTGGACAACCGCTAATCTCTCCGGATATTATGAAACACCTTTTCCCTCTCTGTAAAGCACCACAGAAGTACCTTTATTTTATTTTAACTTTTTCTTTCTTTTTCTTTTTTGCCGCTACGCGTCATGCCCATGTGCAACCGTAGCGAGCTGATTACGCGAAACACTGCCTCAAATGTTATGTTAAACGTTACGACGCGTTGCGCTTAAAATACTGATACATAACTACGCGGAAGCAGGCCAGAAAGTACGGCTTTGTTGAGTACGTACGGCGGCGACCATATAAACAAACGTCGACCACGCGTCGGCATGCGCCTATATGCGCCTCCTGTAGACGTGTTCCTCAGAAGCGACATGCGCTAAATTCGTGAAGAGAAAGCCCCAATGAGAAAGAGTATCGGTGCGGGGACGCAACTCTGGACTTTACACGACCACATGCATGTGTCTCTCTATGCACCAGACTCGGTGCCGCGCGCAGACGCATATAGAGAGTGCGAAGGAGCTAGAATGCATATGACTGACGCCCAAAAGAAAAGACGAAAAAAAAAATAAATAAAAGGAAAAAAATGATGCGGTACATCCTCGGGCAAACACAGGATGAAAGATGTGTGCGTCCATTCATCCAACACTCAATAAGGGCTGGGCGGCTTGTAGATAACTCCGTATAGACGACTTCGTCTTTAGGAAAAGCGTGTACAAAAGAAATCATAAAAAAAAATCAGTTTTCGTCGCCTTAAGGGCCACGCCCATTGTGTGTTCACAAAACATATAAGGTACACATATACATCAGGTCATAACTCAACAAAAAGTACTGACAGCCCGAACGTATTAAGGAAACCCTGCATACGTACGCCATACTTCGTGCAGAGAAATAAAGACCAGAAGAACTAGGAGCGTAAAATCAAGTTTGAACATCATGCTCAGAATTAACGCTTGACCTCGCAATGAAGCGAACTCTTTAGATATGCGCCAGCGCAAAAGAAAAAGTAAGATTGCAAAAATAACGATAATATAACCGTATATAGGAAAACGAGATGAGCTGGAGACTGTATACAGCAGAAGGGACAAGAGGAGCCCGCAAACAGCCGAGTTCTTTCTCTCTGCAGGTACGCGTAAGCTGAGCTCCTGGAATTCACCGGCACGCGTGGTTCGTGACAGTCGGCGCTGGCGATGCCAAGCGAGCCTGCATGGCGAGGCTCTTCTGCGGCCTCTCCCGGCTATCTCGCCGAAACGTGGCTTCTCGGAAAACGCTTCTCTCCGCGTGGTTCTCCTCGGCTCGCCAAAGCGTCGCACAACATAACGACGGCCGCCAACAGCGCGTGCCCCCCGAGGCTAGGGCACCCGGGAGGGCTCGGGACAACACCTCGCGGTGGTGACCTGTCCAGAACCGGAGAAAACCCGTCCCAGGCGAGGAGAGCCCGTCCGCGCGACGCAGATTGCCGACCGTGTAGGCGCCGCTGCACACAGCGAGCTGCCAGAGGCACAATCCCAGCACGCGTGCGCCACCACGAATAAGAGCGACACGTGTCGACGCGGCTGGACGCCTCAAGGACACTGTCCAGCTCGGCCTTGCCACGCAAGAACACGCCCAACTCGTACTATGAAAGCGAATTAAAAGCGCGAGAGACGAATGTACTACATAGACGCGCTTAGGTTATAGCGCTCTCAGGCGGTCTGGCTCCTTCCCGTATATAGCAGGAAGACAAAGACCGCATGCCACGACCGCCAACGTGGCAGCCGCGATGACGCCAGTGCACCATATTATCGCGCGAGCGTTTTGTTTTTCGAAGGCGACCAATTTTCACCGGCGCACATCGCTGTTGCCGCTAGGCGCCCCCTGCTGACACGTTTCTTGCTTACGCAGCTTCTAGTCGGTTTACAGTATACCCAAACATGGCGGCCACGATGTCGTCAGTGCAAACCATCTATAGTACAGGGGCGAATGACTATACAGCTATACAGCCGAAACTAACGCTGCTGCACAGCCGGCTTATGATTCGCGCTCTCGCATGCCAGTTCAACGCACGAGTGAGAAAAGTGAGAGTCCATGCCAGCCGATAATCCAAGCCGGGAATCCCCCGTGCCAATTCTAGAGTAAAGGACATGACAGTGCGAGCAAAAGAGAGCCCCTACAAGACGCCCGCCGATGAGGCGACGAATCTTTAGCACAATTAACAGGGGATATGCGACATCCTGCAAGTACGCTTCCCCCCCCCCCCCCCCCCCCCCACACACACACACACACACACACCTCTTTTGAACCCCACAAGACGGAGGACGTCGCCTCAGAAGCAGCAGCGCTCGAGCTGATGTCGCTACCACTGCCACAATCTCTTCCTTACTACGCATCCTCATTTTTTTTTTTTTTTTTCATTGGTCCCTGAGCGGGAGGCCGGTCATCGTGTGTAGGACAACCCACTAGTGCGGAAAAGCCTGCTTCCAGTATTTCGCATATCTCCTCTTGTGCAGCGAATGCAGCCAGCTCTCGTTCGTCGGCTTCTCCCCACGACAGGAAATAACGAGCCGCAGGAACGACGGCGGCTTTAACAAAAGTATACGCTAACAGTACACACCGTGTTAAGCGAGAGGCCATTATGATTATCGTTTTTTTTTTCGGCGTACCATTTCACGACGCTCCGCGTAAGCTGCCTTACTTATTTAGCGTCCAACACCGGAAAGCTAATTAATTAACCACGTTGTATGAATGGTGAACACCTAATTACGTCCGTAATGGTGCATGGTTGTGCACCTAATCTCAACGACGGGTTAGTCGGAGAACAGAAAGGAAGAGAAAGAAAAAAGACAATTATAGTCAAGAGAAGAACACGCGACGGGACAGTGGCCGGCCTTAACGACGGCCAAGCTCGGCCTTCTACACGATAGCGCGAGTAACATTTCCTTTTTCCTGAAGTAGTATTAGTAGTAGTTGTAGTAGTAGTAACAACTTTATTTTTCCTTCTTAAAAGCAAAGGGACAGCAGGTAGAGGGGGGGGGGGGGGGAGTGGTCTACTCGAGGAAGTCTTCCGCCACCCTCTCAGCCCATCCCATGCAGGATGGCCTCCTGAACGTCGGGCTTGGGTGCGCAAGGCAACCCCCCACTGCTCCTCACTAGTTATGAAATTATTAAGGGAAGGGGAGATAAACTTCAAATTTCCTGAAACAACGAATTTAAGAGGCAGCCACATGGAATGATCATTTCCTGCCGGAGACAGAGCGTCAAACGGCGTCAGCGCGTCACCCGGCGTCAGCGCGTCACCCGGCGTCAACGCGTTTCCCTGTGTCAATGCATACGTCTCGCACGGCTAAATAAACCTTGTGATGAAATCCTAGCCGAACTGCATACCAAGGTGTTCACGCTTCATAAACAAAACTCGCGGCAGTGATTCCGGTCGGAATTACAGTATGGTCAATGCGAAGTCTCGAATGGACGCCACGACGCCGGGAGACGCAACACTGCAAATACGCTGCAAATACGCCAACCACATGCACACATACGCATGTGGTTGGAGCTTTAGGATCTTTACGCAACGCTGAAAGCAGCGGAGAGTGCCTTGTGAATGAATGACTTCGCGCAGCCAAGCTGTCGTGCTCGCTGCATAATGGGCCGCCTTTCTGCCACGTCCGTGGGACTGCACTTCTAACGGCCATTCCCTCTATTCTCTCCCTTATGGGCACCTCGCCGTGCGGTTGTGGTGTCCTCTATAGAGAGGCAATTACTGCACTACATATACCCCAGTTTTTCCTTCCCAACCTTCGAGAACCTCTACCACGGAAGCATGAAAAAGCATCTATTTCCTCGATGCAACCTTTTTTTATCTCGCGTAATCGCCGCCGCCCGTTCACGAGTCAAGAAAAACTTTTGCCATCTGTAATCGATGTACTTGCGGGCGTAGCGTAAGAAAACTTTGCGCCGACGACCAACAAACGAAAACGCGGATATGAATGCTATTTGAATCGCTCATAGGGTCAAACTGACTGTATACATATATCTTCCAAGGTGCTGAAAAGGCACAGAGGACAGAAGCGTGGGATATCTGTATGCTATATAAATGCATCGCTGAAGACTTGTAATGATTTCGCAAGCACAAGTCAACTGATAAGTTTAAACATGGCGATATCGCTCTACCGCACATGCGCAGACGGGGCTCACCCGTTGACGGTAATGGTATACAGAGGCAGAGTCATGCTTTCTTCGCTAAAACCGCGATACTTTCGCGTTCGGTTTCAACCAAAACAACGTGCAATTAATTTAATTAGTTATGGGGTTTTACGTGCAAAGCCACGATCTGATGAGGCACGCCGTAGTGGTGGATTCCGGAATAATTTCGACCAACTGGGGTTCTCTAACGTGCACCTAACTCTAAGTACACGGGTGTTTTCGCATTTCGCCATCATCAAAATGCGGCCGCCGTGGCCGGGATTCGATCCCGCGACCTCGTACTCAGCAGCTCGACACCAAAGCCACTAAGCAACTACGGCGGGTAACGCGCAACCCTCAAGAACACATAAAAGCACTGCTCCTAGGAAAGAAAAGACGCTGCGCGCAGAGCAGATAACAAAATTGTCAAGCTTCGCATCAGACTATCTTTAAAAAGTGACGGCGAATCACTGAAGGCGCGCGGCCAGACGCTCGGCAGGTTTCGCGTCGGTGCTGCCCAAATGATCCGACGCCTTCGAGCATTGGCGTCCTTCATACCGCCCCGAGGACGATACGTTAAAAATAGTCGAGCTGCGGCGGTTCATTAAACTCGCCCGATATGGCGCGCAGAAGAACCGCGAGCACGCGAAGCAGGAGATGCGATGTTTACTGTAAACACAAGAGCGGTAAACAAGAGAGGAGGCGTAGAAACAACAACAATATCCGCACCAGCTTGCATAATAAACTACCGAACTGATAGAGACACAATTAAGCAGCGAGCAGCATCTGCGTCATCAGCACTGACACGCACGCTCGACGACAGCGTGACGTCACGGCTGGGCATACGACGACGGCCGTGTAAGCGAGAGTCGCTCGAGGCACCCGTTCCAGGTGTTCGCAGGTGACCATGCAGGCAGTTCACGCACACACGGCGAGCAAGTGTATATAGCTCGCCGCCTGCTATCACGGTCTGCTATCGGTTTGGTCGTGAGCGGTTGATTGACAAAGCTCATTCACACTAGACCGACACGACACCGATTTTGGTCTGCCGACTATACTGGCGACAACAGTTTACAGGACGGAAAGCGCTGTGGCCAACGGTTTAAAGGACGGAAAACGCAGTCGCCAACAGTCAGCCGACTAAAATCGGTGTCGTGTCTGGCCTAGTGTGTGTGAGAGAGAAAGAGATAAATGAGATACGAAAGGCAGGGAGGTTATAACCGGGAGGTAGATACCCAGTTTGCTACCCGGCACTGGGGAAGGGGTAAGGGGAGACAGAAAGATAAAGAAAAATGCACACATAAAAAGAGAGGGAGATCAGAATAACACACGCACACGCACACACGCACACACCAAGGAACTCGGGGGTGTCACAGTCATTCAAGCATGTCGCGCCTAGTGTGAATGAGCCTTATGTGAATGAGCCTCGAAGTCACAGAATCGAGCGAAGGGAATCGCTACACTATACCGGCTCAGATTACGCTCTTCCTTTTCGACCAAGCGACGCACTGCCACCAAGCACACAGTATACGCCCCGCCCCGTCTCTTTCATGTACTTCACACACCCGCTTATTGCCGCATGCAATTCGACTCTCGTAATGAAACTGCATGCTTCGCTATACAGCATTGCGCGTGCCCACCGTAG
The DNA here is from genome assembly GCF_013339745.2 of Dermacentor silvarum. NCBI lineage: Eukaryota > Metazoa > Arthropoda > Arachnida > Ixodida > Ixodidae > Dermacentor > Dermacentor silvarum. Next base: position 148,241,600 of record NC_051155.1, read on the forward strand.
CTCGAGTACAAAACGTATAGCGCGTGGTGATTAGAATATACGAGGCAGCGGAGTCAACGAAACGTCGGTACTTCCCCAAAAAGTACGCAGTCCTCTACACCAGCCTATATAGAGCTCAGCATGCCGCTCTCGGCGGTCATCAAACGGGACCGACCACTGCAACGACGGGTCAGGCCGATTGCTTTTTTTTTTTCCTTCTCGGATGACCTTGGAACCGAAACACTTCGCGCTGTTACGCCCACCGGTCTAGAGAGAGAGAGAGAGATTGTGGTTGTGAAGAGGTTTATAGAGGTACAAAAATACACAGAAATGAGGAGGCGAGACGGGGAGGAGGCGGCCAGCCCTCGTTCCCAATTGCGGTGGGTTACAAACGACGCGACGGGTTTCGCATGGACACAACATACAAACACGGGTCGGCCTGAGGTCAGTGGATAAACATCCTTCCCGGCAGCGGCGATCCGACGACCGAGTCGGTGCACACGTACCCTTGTGGTCAACAGGAGAGGCGAAGATAAGCACGTTACATACAGAGTGAGGCTATATATGCTGGGAAGGGGACGGGACAGTGTGCCGCGGCGGTTATGCTGTTATAGCGGCAGGTATGCCCACTCAAGTCCGATGACTGCTCGGAATTTAAAGCGCGGCAAACACACGGGGCGTATGTATAAGGCGTATTTCTCGCGTCGCCACTCTACACATATATAAGGTAACGACAACACCGTCGTTGGAATGCGTGTACCAAGCGTGATACGATATACGCAAGGCCGTTTCGACTATAACTTCAACGAATATTAGCGGGAGTTACACACCGCATGCCTGCAAGTCCCGCTATACAGCTGAACAGTTCACAACATCGAGTCTCTCTGCAAATCAGACGTGTTCAATGAATTCGATATGAAGAGGCGAGATCGTCGCCAACTGGATTGCGGGAAACACCGACATTTGAGGGGAACGAGACGGCGCAACATGCAAGCGCGAGTTATAGGGCACCTCAAGGCCCTCTATATATAGCGCCGAGTTTCGAATTGCTCTGTCTCCCCGCTGCCGATTCGATTCGAACCGCCGCCACTGGATCGATCCCAGGCCCTATACGAAATCTTGCGCCGTTTAAAACAGAAGGTGATGACACGCATCAGAGATGCCATGTTGCAATAAGGTTTTTCACGCACTGCTCAAGTCCTTCTGCATGCACAGCAGACTCCCGTCCGAAACTCAAAAACATGGCGTTCTTACTACAGACGGGCGCCAATTTCGTTGAACAAGATCAACTCACGGAAAGAACCAGCGCTCTCCCAAGAGAAATGCAGCCACAAAAATCGAGCAGCGAGCGGCGCACTTGCCCCGACTACGAATAGATTATCAGAAGTGCCGCAAATGACCTTGCGTCTGGGAATGCAAGGTTCACGTTACGGCACGCGTAGAAGACGCCTTCGAGCAGTAAGAGATGGCGGCCTGCGAGAAGCGGTCTTCGACCTGCGGGCGTTCTTGAGTACCGCCGTGCAGCGTATACAATTCCCCGTAGGTTTCGCCAGGGAGTCGGGGCTACAACACGGGTTGTTTAGATACCACACACCGCAATGCAGGGAGCACGCTCCACCTTCTGGGACATGAATTATATATTCCTAACCCTTTATTCCTTTCGAACGGCAAGCCACATGGCCACCATCATTCTCAAACAAACATCTAGTATAGTCGTCGTCATTGCATAAGCCGCACGAAACATAAGCCAAGCGGGATTACAGCGCGTACGTCGCTCAGCGTAAAATAAACGCCCCAACGCCCGACAAAGCCGCACTGGAAAAACATCAAAAATTTATTAGCGTTCTTCCCGCTCAACACTCCAAGCGAAGCACACCTATTATCGGCTATTTCTTCTATACACACGATGCGAACAAGTGGTGTCCGAAGCATGACGTGTTTCAGCGTCCTCTTGCAATCAATCGCTTCCGGCACATGCGACACGCAAAAGCGTAGCCCCCGAGATACGATTTTGTTCCTCAGAAGCAGCAGTTGAAGACTACAGTCCTTGTGTGTGCCATAAGCTTATTAGTTATAACATAATTAGTGATCTTTTTGGTTAATTAGTCGATCACACATTTAAATTTCTCGTGAAAGTAATGTCCGCCTCTTCGAGGGGCCGAACCACCTCAAGGACGAGAATTTTGCTATCTGCCACACGTAATTTTCTAAATTGCTTAAAGTCTTGGCAGAAACACATGGTTTACTTTTAAGCTGGGAGAACTACTTACGCGCCCCGCTATAGCTAATGTCGTCTAGACACATGCCGGTGCGGCGTGCGCCGCAAAACACATAGTACAGCGTGCGTCGTGGCATCGACACCGTCGTATATACGGACCCACAAAGAAATTAGTAAACACGCCAAAAAAGACCGCAAGAGAAATATATATATATATATATATATATATATATATATATATATATATATATATATATATTCTAAAGGAGGCGGCAATTTAGGGTTATACACCCCGCGACCCACATCACAAGAGGCCTTTTCATCTCTGATAAACCTTGCACGCATTGCGCATGCGTGCCGATACGCCCGTTGTTATTCCCCGGCCGAAGACTCCCACACAAACTACTCACTCTCTCTCCTTCTCTCTTTGTTTACATACACTTGTGCAAGCAGAAACGAAAAAAAAAAAAAAATCCGCCTCGTGAAAGTGGATGCACAGCGAAGCTGTTGCCGACTTTAGACAAGCGCAACCGACGTTAGACAAGTATACCACCACCGCACCCCAACTGACGACGTTAGACAAGTATACCACCGCCGCACCTCAACTGACGACGTTAGACAAGTATACCACCGCCGCACCCCAACTGACGACGTTAGACAAGCACCACCACTATACACGCGATTTTATAGGAAACCACAAGCTTCTCCTTGAAAAGGCCCCCGCCATCATGCCATTGAGTTGCGCCGACTGACGTCAATCCACACGCCGCCGAGTGCATGCAGGCGCGCTATATGTCTGGTGGCGTCAGCCCATACGCCCCCTTTTACAGCTGCGCCGTTTCAGGTCTGTCCGTGTGGCCGCGGACGATAGGTGAAGGTACCGTTTTTGGACAGTGTTTACCATAACGTACATTATACGGTCGCAGCACACGCTGTGCCACAGCTGCAACGGCCAGAGCGCCCACGCATCAGGGATACATACAACAGAGAGTTTTACAATAGGGCCCCCCCAAGAAGATTGCAGCCACACCTGAGCATGCGCGTATACTTTGCAATGACAGAAACTTGCTAACTTTAAGAATACTAGGATGCCGTTTTGTATTCATTGTGATAACGGCTGTTCGTTATTCGAAAACTATTCGATATTCGATTCGATTCTCGTCCGGCACTATTCCGATTCGTATTCGATTCGGTATCAAGAATTCCTATTCGCACACCCCTACGCGTTGGGTGACATTGTCCTGTGATGTGGCACCAAGTAGCACATTTTGTTCCACACCGCGCTATACTTGCGATAGCCGATTAACACTTTTCGTTCGCACTACAGCTCGCAAGACATCTTATGTGTAGTATGTGACTTTACGTACCTGCAGCACCATGGCGTAGGTAATTTAAACTTGGAATATACGGTTGTGATCTCTGAGCTTTCAGAACTAGTTAGCTGCGGTATGCTAATTGAACTACCTGCGCCAAAACGTTTGCAGCGTACCTACAAGTAGACCAGCTATCTGCCCGTTCACGTATACGTAAACGCCGCAGAGCGGTGTCTCCTTATTACCTCGTGGCAAGCCTACGTATTAATAATAATATTAATAATATTATTATAGATCTTTCGGATCTATATATTCGTTTAAATAACAGACGCTGTGTATATAGACCTCATACAGCCTTAGGATGACTGATCGCAACGGTCGGGGTGTGTTCAAAAAACTATACCTGTACGGCGCTTAAATATTTCAGCGCTTTGCGAGAAAGGTCGTTGGTGGTATATATACGGCGCCACATATCGTGCATTCCACACGGCGAATCCAGCTGGAGAGTGCGTTCTTTGTCGAACAAACACCAAATTTACCGATTTCGCAATAGTGGTTTCAATGCGCAAGCAGGAGATGTGCAACGCTATATGTATACAAACCGCGCGGCCGAGAAATTTACCCAGAGTCACGGATTTGACCACTTAGACCCCTGTTTGGAAGAAACGAAACGGGCAAATTAAGGTCCCAAAGACTTAACCGCCAGAGTTTTACTTATTCACTCGGTGCACGTGCACAAGGTAATTGCGCTCGGGAAACGAGTTTCTCAGAATCTGGTTGTATAGTACTACGTGAATGAGTAGGATACACATTTCGTTTCATTCTCGCCAAGCTGCCAGAAACGAAAAATGAAGTAACTCCTCTCCCGGAGAGGAAGTTATTACCCGGGGACGTTTTACTAAATAAGTAGCGCTGCATTTCAAACAACACGCCAATCTGTGCGGCGCCAACGGATACAACGCGACACCGCCGACTGTTCCACATACGGCGTCTTTCAGAACGCTATACGTATACGGGAACCGCACTTCAAGACAAGAGTATCCCGAAAACAAAAACTAACGGCAAGCTGAGCATACACTTACACGGCGGACATTTGAAACTCGGGCGTCCTGAACAGACGCACACCGACACAGGGTGCTCGTAATTCTCAGCCATATGGCAGACTGTTTTTCATTGGAGCGGCCAGACAAAGAACACAGCGACTCCCATAGACGCGCCGCTGCCCATATAGAAGCAGCGAGCAGTCATTAAATTTCGTGGTCGCAGAGACTCAGTAACGGGGCCGGATGTCCCACGATCGATGCATCCCTTACAGATACGAAGACATCTGCACTAACGCGACCCGAAAAGTATATAAAGGACATTTTAAAATGACTGGACTATTATATGTATAAGAGAACGGAGCTCTCTCTCTCTCTCTCTCTCTCTCTCTATATATATATATATATATATATATATATATATATATATATATATATATTGCACACCGATGTCATGCTCTCTCTCTTCCGCTGAAATATTGCACCATGTTTCATTTCCGGTGCATGACAATACAAGCGTGCATCAAGCTCCACCGCGCCGTATATCAAGCGACTTCCTATCTGGTCCACACCCAGTCCCGGTTTCCCTGTTTTTCGACTGAGGTACGAACGCGGTTAAAAGCAGTTTTAGCGGCGGCTTCACGCAACAGTCAGGCAGCTGCGACGCGCTGCGTCCATCGTGCAAAAGCGTGCAAATTGCGTCACATATACAGATAGCTGCAAGCAGCAATCGCGCGTCGCATGAGCCAGAAAATATATCGTTCGGCGAAGCACCAAGCGATGCCTCATTCGGCTGCAGCAATATCCTGCGCTGCCACTGGTGATGTCAAGGTCTAAAAAAAAAAAAAAAATTGTTCCGTTTCACAACGCTCTGGCGCGTGAGCAGAACAAGCCTATACCGCGCCACAAACCATAGTAGCCAGGGATGGTGAAATGTTTAAGGGGAACCATTTAACCGGTGGCCGATAAGGCTCCACTGCGTTGGAACATACAGTGTTGAAGTGTTAGAATTGGGGGTCCCAAAGTAAGGGGACGCAGTCGAAAGAGCGCAGAAAGAGTACAAATGAACGCAAAAGGCGTATAAAGGATTTTTATGGATAGACGAAGTCGCTTGCGGACACTTTCGGAAACTCCTTGTTTTTTCTGTGTGTGTGTATTTTAATATAAAACTCTCATGTAACAACGCAGGGACGGTTTCACGGGCTACGTTTGTATGAAACCGATAAAGTCGGGTCGATTCGGCATGTCGGGTCGGGGTCGCATGTAATACCCGACCAAAAACCGGTCGTCCGGTTCATGCAAACATATATAGCGAGTCGGGGCCGAGCGAGCGAGCGTCGAGCCGGGTTCTGTCGCGACCCGCCCGAAACACGGTCGATCGGGTTGGGTCGGGACAACTCGGCTTATGACTCGACCCGCTCGGGTCGAGTTTATGCAAATGAAGCTATATACAGGTATAACGTATACAGGTATATATAGGTATACAGCTATAACGAAAGCAAGCAAGCAAGCAAGCAAGCATAAGGTATGGCTCCGTAGGTCGTTACACAAATCTTGAGGCGGGCGTTGTCGGCAGCCTCGCGTAAATGCGAAATGTATAGTTGCAAAAGCAAGGAACGTAAGCAGCACACAAGGAGAACAAACAGTGACGGAGAGAGTGAGGAGAGAAATGAGGACGTTAACTCTTTTCGTCGGCAGCAAGGGGGGGGGGGGGGGGTTGTCACGGCCGCGCGCGGTTGTGCGCCTTTCTTTGCCTGCGCGCAGAAGCCATCTCCGATGCAACGGACGACGCTGCATAATTGCGGGGCAGCGCACGCATACATGCTGAAATGTAGCACCGGGGTCGATCGACCCCCGTCCCTTTGTTCTCCGAGCCGGTCAGCGGCACCCCGCCACGCCTGCACAGTGACCGCTGCGTGCCACCCGATCCACCGGACACGCGATGGGAGTAGCAGTAGAAAACGTTTATTCACAGAGAGAAAATAAATACGGAGGAAAATGTACATCGAGTGGAGTCTTCATTTCAAGACCCCAGTGGCCTTGGCTGCCGCTCTCGCCTGGATTACCAGTGCGCGCTGGGTCGCTAGGTCGGGGCTGGACAGAGTGCCCTCCCACTGCTCCTCCGATTGTTGTGTTTGTATGTCTGGGGGTTTGGGGCCTGTACACCCCCACGTGACGTGGTAGGCGGTGGGCCGTTCGTTGCACCATGGGCATGCGTCTTTGTAGTGATCTGGGAACATAATGCTGCATTTGAGTAAGTTGGGGAAGGTGTTGGTCTGGAGCTGTCTCCAGTCCCGTGCTTCCTGTGCGTTTAGCCCCTTGTGTGGTGGTGGGGGGTAAAGCTGACGTTGTTTGCGCAGGTGTTGAAGTAGCGCGCCCTAAGCCGCGGGTACGGGGAGGGTGGTAGTGGGATCGAGGATTGTGGCCGCTCGGTTTGTGTGACCTCGAGCTAGCCTGTCCGCGGCCTCGTTACCCTCCAGCCCCGAGCGCCCCGGAGGCCACGTGATCTGATGTTTGAGCGATAAATTTGTAGCCAATGGATTAGTCGTGAATCTAGCTAATTTTTGAAGTATTCTGCCTGCAAGAAGGAGCCGACACGCCGCTTGGGAGTAGGATGGGAGACGCGCTCGTTACCGCATGCACGGCGCTGCCTGTTCGAAATCGGCGTTCCGAGGTCCAAATGCGCAAAGAGGTGAACGAAGCAAGCGCGGTTCGACGTTACGTCCCGATTTCACCACGCTTGTATACATTTGTCTTTCTCGTCTTTTGTCTCCGTTTCGGTTCCTAGAAGGCGGGAGAGCTCAGACATACGAGGCACATGATCATGTAGACATTGTACAGCTCTATACTTGCTTAAAAAAAAAAAGTCTGTCTCGTGTTCTCTTTTCTTTTTTCGCCCAGCCTGTGTTCTACTGCGCTGTCATCCATGACTGCCAATTATAGGCGATTTTCCCGCAATAATTTACTAGAGGGGCTGCTAATTGTTAAGCTACCGTGGTGATTATGGGTATAGCACATCGATTTGCCGAGTCTTAGTGCTTGCGACTTAAGCGGCCTCTTGAACTTACGACATTTAAAAAAAAAATTCCGTCTTATTATTAGAGAAGTGATAATTTATGTGTTTAGAAAGCAAAAAGTTTCTGCGCACATGCATATAATCATTGCGAATTGTTGCATTTAAAACGCAATATTTTGATCAATATAAGCGATATACAGCTATATATATATATAAAGCCGTTCGAAGCCAGGACAGAATTCTAGGCAAATACATGTACTATATACCCGTTGAACCGCCATGCTGGCAGGTCTAGTGGTGGACGTTAATAGGGTGACCCGCCTAACGTTAGCCAAGCTGTTAAAAATTATATATATATATATATATATATATATATATATATATGTGTGTGTGGGGAGTATACCCGCGAGAATGAGAATTACTGCTGCGTGACAAAATTCCACTTTCAAGGGTGTAACATATCTAAGAGCGAGGGTGTATACGGTCATAAGCAGGCGACGGGCATTGGGCCGCATACACGGTTCACGTGGCTAATTCCCACAGACCGCGAACTATGTATACATACGACGCGGTCGAGGCGGGGGAGAACCCTATAGGCAATTTACAGGGTGAGGAAGTGGGAGCGGGATACTGAGGAGTAACACAACGCGTGTTTGCGACTGCTGTTGGTGTTCATATACTCCTTGCACCACGGTGCACTCCTCGTTATATGTGTAGGGCTTTTTGTTTCGTCACCCCTTCTTACTTGTCACGGAATGATCACTTTCACGTTGCGATGTATCAATTTCTGAAGCGCATTACGCTTCACTCCGACGCTCCGACTTTTATGTGGCCCCTCGGGTCAACACTTCGGTGCACACATTTCTTTGGTATAAGGCACGTGCTTCGCATACAGTTTCGCCAACAGGCGCGCGCGATAGCATTGATGACGACGAAAGCGATCACACCATATGGTACGACCCTGTATAGGTCTCTGCGCGACCATTCGAACGAGAGCTGCTCGGGCATCGCCATCAGAGCATCTTAGGACAGCGCATCAACGCTCTGCCGCGCAGTTGAAGGGAAGCGGCCGGTAGCGGTATAGAACGGTACCGTTATGCTAAATTACTCCATATTCCGCGCAGGACTATCGCTAGCGCACGTGAAATTTCCTTCTCCAACAGCACATTATGAAGCACCTGCCTTCGGCGCCTTGTTGCAGCCGTCCACAGAGCCCTTGTTGTGAAGCCTGAAGGTAAACAGTGGAATCGCGAGGACTCCGCACAAAGCAGGCACTCGACGATAACTTCACACACCCGAATGAATGGACTACGACGAAAACACATCGCGCTCACTGCGCGCGCATTTTTAGCGCACGCCGATGGCGTAAGGAGCCACAGGCATCGTATTATGCATCACTCGTCGAGACCCACCATTCATTCCTGCGCGACAGGCTAAGGAATTCCGCCCGGCTCTATTTTTCCCAACAAACCACACACACACACACACACACACACACACACACACACACACACACACACACACACACACACACACACACACACACACACACACACACACACACACACACAACAAAAAATCTGGAAAATGTACATCTCAAGCTTTGTGTAGCCGCGGAAAAGCCACGACATCCCCAGAACCAGAGCGGCGCATTCGTCACGCCAGTCTCCTATTTTATGACACACTGGTGCCTCACCGTTCTCCACGGGGCACAGAGCGAGGCCCACGTATCCGAAGCGCGATATAAAGAGCGACGGGTACGCATAATCTTATGCGGTCGTTCTTCGCTCGAGACGAAATCAACAGCACCGACCGTTTATATACACAGAGTCCCGAGAGCGCAAACAACGAATGCTCAACTTCGGGCGCCGTAAACATACAGGCATATACACAGACCGCGCTTCTCGGCACTTTCTTTTTGTATGCGCATTCGTATATAGCATACGCACGCGAGAAATAGCGACGGTCGGCTTCATCCGCCAAATGGAAAACGCGCGGTTTTTTTCCCAAGCCCGAATCCTATATATACACATACAGCAACGCGGTTGGGGGAGGGGAAGGCGGCTCTTGCGCGACACTATATAGAAAGCGAAGAGAAGAAAGAGCGCATCGGGACCCGAGTGTAATTGCTCGTCCGAAGAAAGAAAGAAAGTGAAGATGCGAAATTCACGACCGAGTCGTCGCCTACAATTACGCGCACCGCGCGAACCCTTTTTTTTTTTTTTTTTTCGCATACACGGCAGGAAGCAGGTGGGAAGCCGCGGCGTATATCTAGCGACCGAGTCACGAAAGCGAAGAAAAACAAGAACGGCCGGCATGACGAAAGGTTATCGCGTTATACCAACCGCGGGTGCTAAAAGATAGAACCATAGAGGAATGGTATAGAAGGATGGGAGGCGTCGAGTTTCACGACAATTAAAGTGGCCGATTCGCCGCGATGGGCATTACAAAGCGCCGAGCTGCACAGTTTATATGCAGGGTTCATTGGTGCGCTCCCCTTCTTTCGTGTTTTCTTTGGAGTAGTAAGATCAGTTATGGCACGTACGCACTAGCGGCAAAACGCGCGCGGCGCGCCGCCGGCGGCAGGACGCGCGCCGCGATAGCAGCCGCCAAACAGGTTTTTCTTGCCGCGGCTACCGCGGCGGGGATCGCGATTTTTTGCAGTTTGCCGCGTGCCGCGGATGGAGGAGACCAATGACAGCGGCCCGCTTCCGTGACGTGCGCGCGGGAAACTGGTGTCATGCGGACCCGCCCGAACGCTTGTTTCGTACTCGCGCACGGTTTAGCCAGAAACTCGTTTCGCACTATCGTCATAGAATAAAGAACCAACCTATCGTCTGCACGCGTCAGCTGACGGATAGTTCGAGAAGGGGAGAGGAGTCTAGTCTGTCACGTGACTGCCGCAGCGGCGCGCCGCCGGTTGGTGTGGCCGCCCTGCCGCAGCTGCGTCTTGCCGCCGGCGGCCCGCCGCGCGCGTTTTGCCGCCAGTGTGTACGTGCCATTACGAGGACCGTGGAGACGCCCGAATAGACGACTTTATCATAGTACATGCAGAACTCACGCAGGTCGCGATGCCGAACTGAGACACTAAACGGAAAAAGAGAGAGAAAAAGAAAATTGCAGTTACATCTAGAGCACGAACAGTGCAGCCCTATTTCGAGCAAATGTGTACTACTATACACGCTGTACTGTTTTGCGCAGTACCCCCGTTGCACGAAACCTTCGTGGCGGCACACGGACAACTTACTTTTAAGAACCACGACTGTTGTACGCTTTCTCTTCCTGATCATGTCTTGCGATCGACACTGCTTAATCTTTCCTCTTTTTTTCCCCTTTCCACCGCATGTTAAGGTTCTACTAATTATATCCGGTGTGTTCACAAGGCGTATCCACTTGGAAACAATTATCTACACTGCGCCAGTTTCGAGATATTAATTTTCAAAGTGTCCGACGAAATACATTGGTGTTCCAGTTACTTTTGTGTTTCAATGCATATAAAACATCGTTTTCTTAAAAGAAGTAACTGGAACGCCAATGCAATTTTCGACGCCTCGATCAGCGCGGATCCCTCTGCATACCCACCTTATAGCACAGACATGCCACTTCGTCACGTATATGTATATATAAACCCTATCAACCCTCGACGCCGAGCATGCTCTTTACAGTTCGCTTTTTCTCCTGGAGTTAGCACGCCACCAGCACTCTTAACCCTGCCCCGGTTTGCGCATGAACCGCGTTAAAGAAGAAAACGAGGGAACCCGTGGCGTCACTGCGGCTAAACCCTTCATCACCGCCGTGCCAACACGAGCGGTGTGACGTCACTGGAGGCGCAAGAGAAACAAATATGGCATAGGAAGCCCAGAATGGCGCCAGCTGTTGGGACAGCGCCAATTGCGGCCGAGACGTCACAAAGCGTATACACACGTCGGTACCAGTGAGGGTCGCGAGAAACCATTGTTTCCTTCTGAGCAACGTACCTGCCTCGGTCACTTCACTCGGCCGAAATTAGGCGACAGAAGACGACCTATAGCTCTCACTTAGGCGCGCCAAGCGCTCAATATATGTATGCAATGCGGGTTCACAGTGGTCCTGCGCTGACCAATGAGTAAACGGCAGTGCTGTGCACGGGGCATAATCCCAACACGCTATACTGCAGTCTGAGGGTACAAGCCCTCCTCCCTTTCCTCCTCTTATTTCCACGCCTGAGAGGAGGTATATACATATATACGGCGCCGCCGCACAGTTCTCAGACGCGCAAGAGTTACGGGAGCAAACTTCAGTGCAGTGGAAGCTCCCTCTATACTTTTCCCAAATGGTTTGTTTATACGCCGCCTTTGGGTGCGACCAAAAGAGGGCTATATGAGCGCAAACAATTAAGTTTCTAATCATTCTTTGTAATTCCAATGAATGTCGTAAAAAGTGAACTTAAGTCACGGCGAGTTCCGTGACCAGCTGCATCCTGCATCAGTATTTCAGCGGTATATATACCTCAACTGTGGCAGGCATCAACCATTTCACTGGCAGATTTGGGCTGGGCATAGTATAGGTATTAGTAGGGTCTGTGACATCTGGCGCATTTCACCTTCGAGTCATATGACGTGTCGCCAAGAAGGTTGAAAGAAAGAAAAAAAAATATCTAGAGTGCATGGATATCATGACGAACACATGCAATATTATACATTAGGGAATTTTTCGTTCAATCTCATCGTGTTCTCTATACTATACATACGAGCCATGCACGGGAAGCCATATAAAAGAGTCGGCAAATATTATGGCGTACGCAACACGGCGGCGCCAGCATTCACGAAAGCGTGATATCGAACGCATAACGAGAAGCCAGACAATTGCGTTCGCACGCCAGCTCGAACGTCGCGGCAGCAACAGCAAATGACCGAACGCAAGTAGAACGTACACTTCAAGTTCGGTGCGAACCTCTGGCAGCCGCCTGTGGGAAAATACATGGAAGGGGAAGGCGCGGCGCCTGCATGCTCGCAAACGCCGCTCTGTCTGGCGCAAACTGTTTCTGCGGAACTCTCTCGTCCGGTTTAGCTCCCTACTCTTTGTTTGGTTCTTTCTTTTTTTTTTCCTTCTCTCGTTCACTTTAACTTCGTCGAATTCAGGGTATAAGCGCGCAGAGCTTGCCACCCGACAACAGAGCCGCCACAAACAAAGCGTAATTACGAGACCGGCCGAGTTGAAAGCGTAAACAACATTCGGAAGCCAAAGGCGGGGACGCGCCAAGGTCATTCGCGCGCACTGACACACAAACACACAGGATACAGCGCCAAGCTTGGCGAAGCAACCAAAAATTACATTACTAGAAATCGAGTCGCAAATCTAGATGCGTAAGTATACATTAACGTGGCGTAGTGCGTATAGTCTGGAAATGCTGCAAGTTCGAGGTCGCAGAGCGCGCGAGTTATAAGCGTCGCTAAATGTCTTTTATAAGACTTGTGTTCCGAATGCGCGGGCGAAAGCACGCATAGGATCGAGCTTCTATTCGCCTTCAATGAAGAGCGCATGAAACAAAGAAGAGCGTGCATACATGCCAACAAAGCAATGTGACGATGTTTCTCACCACCACCAATACACAAGGAAGTTTTTCAAGCAACCAACCACCAATACAAGTGCACCGACAGCCCGCATGTCGATCTGACGGGAACGACGATAACTGTACAGAGGCGGTCGCACGCTCACGGTTTCGTCAGACCATGCGTGCATGCGCATAATTAGAAATCGAGACGTCACTCCATTCGCGTGACGTCGCAGTTCCAAGAGCGCGAGTCTGGCTAAACGACAGTTGCGCTCTTCAAGCAGTGACGTCATGCGCGGTAAGCATGGGAGCCCCAGTAGTGTTTCCACTTGGGCTTGTTGGTTTTCCATTATGAACGTGTAGCGTTGCGCGTAAAACACTTGGACAAAAGAAGGAACATGGTTCACACACACGAAGCGCAAACTATCAACAGTTTATTGCGACAAGAACGTGACCTTAATTATACCTTGCCACAGGTAATACTGCGCATGACACCAAGGGCATGGGAGCCCATTTTATGGCGAGGGGGAGGGGGTATGATCTATAGTAGAAAATGTTACCACGTTGAACGTCAATTGCACCCATCGTTGCGACATACGGGCTCTCGACCTCCAGGCGTTACGGCACGAAAAAAAAAAAAAAAATCGTGTTTCTTATGTCATAGAGGAGGTAATGACCCAAGCGTTAATTTAAGTCGCGCTATACCCTGCTATCCATCAAACACGGTCGAATTAAGCAGAGCGCATACGTAATTATCCGACCGCACACAAGACGAAGCGATGCGGCAACATTCTGCAGAAGTACTAAATAGACTCGAGACATTAAATTATTACACGCATAGCAGCGAATTGTGCGCGGAGTCAAGTAGTATATAGCGAAATGAGAAGTAAACGAACGCAGGACGAGACAATTTCTTCGTATAAAGACGCACGCGCACACGAGCGGCGCTGCGCGCAACGCGCTTCATTTCACCGTAACGCCCATGCAGGGGGACAAAGGAAAACGGTCCGGCTGCAGTCACAATTCGCACGAAAGAAGTCACGAAAATACGGGATAAACCCGTTCGCAAGCCTCTGTTCACACCAACAGGCCGCGCGAGGTGGTGGCAGCAGCTCAAACACTGGCTTCCGTGTTTGTACTTGGAAGTCTGCTAGGAGCGCACGCGCGCAGCAGTCAGAACGTGACAATAGAGCGCATAAAAAAAAAAAGAGAGAGAGAGAGAGAGAGAGAGAGAGCACGCAAACAAGAAAGCGCTATGGAGGCGCGTCGTCATTCCGATTCGGAAATCAAATAGACTCGAGGTTTCCGCACGGACAGAGTCGGTAGAGCGGGGGTGTTGTGGTGTGGTATTAAGGGGGGACGTGGATTTGAAAATCAACTTCCTGATTTATTCATGGATTTTGATGAAAATTGGCACAAATGTTTAGAATGGCTCCCTGATACTGCCATAAAAGTTTCAGAGTGATACCTTGAGAACATTTTATTGAGCAGAATTTTTCTCTCTTGAACTTTCTGGAGGGCCTGGGGAGCTTAAAAAAACATGATGGAAGGCTCGTTGAGTATTGAATGCATAGCTCAATGCGTGCTGGAGGTCGTGACAGTCTTACTGTTTTTTTTTTTCGCAACACAAACCTTTTAGATAGTCATTTTTCAAGTTACCTTCGCACCAAGCACACTTTCGGAGTGAACGAATAGCCAGACCATAAATTTATAAAAAGTCAAGATAAAAATGCGAGACTGTCTCGACCTGCACTGCAGTCCAAGGAACATAAAAAAAACAGGATCAAAATAGGCTAAACGGTAACGAAGAAATCAGCTCCAGAAACTGAGCAGAAAGGCGAAAAAACAGTTTTGAGAAAACGGCTCTTAAAGTTTCACCTTCCCTTCAGTTCTCTAAAACACACAAAATTTGTAATCTTTGATGGGTTTTGTAATGTGGGGCTTCTTGGACATGTGGTCTCTGGTCTGCTGTGCCTTTGTTCTGCGTTTTTCATGTTTGTATGGCATTCTTTACTGCTGCTCTACAAGGAGCATGGTGCCTGGGTTTCAAACCAAGTGAGGTGCAGAACTATGTGGGCATAAATATACCGTAGGTCTAGTGTTGTACCTGCAGACTGCCTCATTGATAGCAGTCTCTAGTACAGTCAGTGAGGCATTGTTTTCTTTTGGTAGAATCGACCATGTTACTGAATGAAGGCTCTCAGCAGCGTTTTGGATCATCTTCCACTGACAATGGCTATGGATGTTAGGAGAGCCACTGATAGATAGGCAGCAATGCAGCTGCTAGGTGCTTTCCAGCCTGTACTTTTCTATGATGTCTCACTTCTGCAGCCAGGTGTCTGTGCCAGCCCAATTGGCCTAGTGAACAGAGCTCATGATGGGGTTCTTTTTATGAAGGGGTGGTATGATAGGTATATTGGTACGAGATATCGTGGTAATAGAGTCGGCGCACGATGTGCTAAGTCGCGGGTCTGAGCTGCCGATTTGCGAAAGGCCTGGTCGCGGTTCCAAAGAATAGACGCTCGGTGAGCTCAATCGCGCAGTCCGAGGTGTCGACGCGCGAAATGTCTAGCCGCGGGCTCGAGGAGTCGACGCTCGAGGTGCCGATGCGCGAAGTGCCTAGCCGCGGGTCCAAGGAGTCGACACTCGATGAGCGATGCGCCGACGCGCGAAATGCCTAGCCGCGGGCTCGAGGAGTCGACGCTCGATTAGCTTAGCCGCGCAGTCCGAGGTGCCGACGCACGAAATGCCTAGCCGCGGGCTCGAGGAGTCGACGCTCGAGGTGCCGATGCGCGAAGTGCCTAGCCGCGGGTCCAAGGAGTCGACACTCGATGAGCGATGCGCCGACGCGCGAAATGCCTAGCCGCGGGCTCGAGGAGTCGACGCTCGATTAGCTTAGCCGCGCAGTCCGAGGTGCCGACGCGCGAAATGCCTAGCCGCGGGCTCGGGGAGTCGACGCCCGCGATGCCGACGCGCGAAGTGCCTAGCCGCGGATCCGAGGAGTCGACGCTCGATGTGCTTAGTTGCGCAGTCGGAGGCGCCGATGCACGAAATGCTTCGGCAAGGATCCGAGAAGTCCGCGCGCGATGTGCTTGATCGCGGAATCGGAGGCGCCTACGCGCGAAAGGCTTAGCCTCGTGTCTGAGGATTCCGTGCCCGAAGCTTGGCCGCGAAGTCCGCGTCGCCGATGCTCGGAATGCCTAGCCGCGGGTCTGAGACGTCCACAAAAGGCGGGATCGGCCACACTACTGCGATGTCCGCATAGCGCCCGTTTTAACACTCGTCGAGATTACGGAACGCGAGGAGACCGCAACAAGCGGAGCAGACGACGCCATCATGGAGCGAGCACCGGACCAATGGCGAACCGCGCTGGAGTCACGTGGCGGGCGCGGCCAATCTGTGGCTCGGGCACGACCTTCAATCATTTGCTTTTTGTGTGCTCGTTTCTGTATGGAGGAGATAGCTGAAGCGGCAAATTTGAAGACGGAGAAATGCGCTTTCCAACGACGACCAACATGGCGGCGCTCGGCTGCGCCGTTCTGGAGATATCGTGGCTTGAAAAACGCCGTTCTTTCGCGATTTCCGCGAAATTTTTCGGCACCTTGGCTGATACAACAATTTTTTTTTGAGCACTTCTACTTGGTTTTCAGTGGTGATATTTCGTAATCAGATAGAATAAGAGTTATAGAAACTGAAAATTTGATTTTCAAAAAATCGATTTCTTAGCCATTTTTCGCGATGCGAAAGCCGCGTCCCCCCTTAAAACAATAAGAGACATTCGTTTCCATTTCTCTCCGTCTCTGTCGCTTTCACGCCGATGGCTCAGGCGAAGCAGGCATAATACGGCGCGGTGTGAGAAGCCACAACACCGCCGACACAAGCTGGGCAACCTCTTAATAATCACCCTTCCTCATAAGCACGCGAGCAGTCGGCTTTCTCTCTATCCTCTGGTTGCCTGGCCTGCATCGGGAAACGATGGTGTTTCAACACTAGTCATTACAGTATCGTAAGCGACGCAACACAGATGGTAACAGATATATAGTCCAACGAATCGCGCGCGAAACGACCGTTCGTGCCTTTATATGGCGCCGTGAATGCAACAGGTTGCGTCAGTCCGCTTGCATCCGCGCGCTTACCATAAATTGATCAACTGCTTCTATAATTGGGTTAAACGTCCCAGAACAGCACCGGAACTACATCAGAGAGAGTCCACCGAAAGCATGAAAGCATGGTAAAGGAGCGCTTTTGCAACCTGGGACACGTATTCACGGACTATCGCTTACGCGTGACGTGTATAGTACACGACGCGGTGGATGATTCGAGCGCTTGTGCTCAACCAGCCATGAAGGCGCACTGAAAGTGAAATCTCCGAAAGTGATCGTCCGAGAATACGTCCGCTGAAATGCGTTGTCAGCGTTACAGTATATACAGTCTGTTCGAAAGGAAGTTCCAGCAGTTGCCTGGTATGTAATTAGAATGAACTAGACAGGTATCGAACCTTGTAGTATAGAAAGGTGCTTTCGAGGCGCGGATAGATCAAATTGTGGAACGTACATGCGTTGTAGTCCGAAATGTGGCGACTTCGAGTGCATCACACGCAGTTTCTTATCCTTCCCTTCCTTTTCTGTTTCATTTCGCGTGTCAGGTCTGTCAGCATTTTCTGGTCCTTCGTTATTTTGCAAGGCGTTAAGCTCGAAGCCTGCTCAAACGATTATTCCGAACTGTGGATGTCGTTTTCTTTCATATCTCACGCGAAACTTGGACGCGAACAAACAAAAGAAAAACAATCCTCGTGCCATTAGGTTCATCTACCTGCATGATGTCCAAAACGTACACTCGACGCAGGAGAAGCTGACGGATCGTGACAGCCAAGTAGCTATTCTGCGCGAACATATCCACAGCTGTTACGAGCAAAAAAATGTCACAGTTTCGCCCTAAGAGCGACGCAATGAATGCGATAGCAACACAGCAATGTCATACGAAGTAAGGTGAGCGGCTTTGGTAGCAATATGAATTGTAGTAAACATGAGCTGATTAAGTAAGCAGGTGTGCTGCGGCGTAAGTAGACCGACATGAAGAGAGACTCGATGACCACGAGAAGGCGCGTGTGAAACGCTGGTGTTGATGAGAAGCGCTTCCCGTTGGCAGCGCGTGCGAAGGGACACACCTGTAGCGCTGCACTGCCGATCCGGGCAGCATTACATGTGTAGCGTGCGTTGGAAAATGTGGCCCGACTATTACTAACTGAATGAACAAGCGTGGTGTGAGCGCGCACAAACAAACATGAATAGATCACACTGAATGACTGCAGACAACGACTGTCAAAACGCTGGCAGCAAGCCCATACGCTGCAGCGGGCGAAGGTACGTGCGGTCTATCGCTTCAACAGAAACTGAGCGGCGAATGCACAGTGCATAAAGGTCAGAGCCGTGTGGAGATAAGAGACGGTGCGGTCGAGCGACGAGCGCGGTTGTTGGCAGAGTAGAAGTGCCCCCCCCCCCCCCCGCTCCCTCCGGCGCTGGCTTCCCGCTTCCTTGCTTGCGCGTGGGAGATTGAGTGCGTTCGCTCTCCGTGACAGCGCGCGCCCCCGCACGCTTCCGCTCGGGCATACGGCGCGCGGCGAAGATTTTATCTATACGGAACCTCACGGCGACGGCAGAAATCCGGTTGAAGTGTCCATATAATTGCTACCGCAATAACACACACACACACACACACACACACACACACACACACACACACACACACACACACACACACACACACACACCTATCACCCGCCTTATCTCCTGTCGAGAAAATGGGGGTAAGCGAAGCTTGTCGTGTCCCTTTCCTACAACTTTTCCTTCCCGTACTACTTGTCCTTCCCTTTCCTTTACTTTTCCTTCTGTTGCGTTGTACGGTTATCTGCTCGTCGCTGTTGCCGCTTGCGTTCGCCGTCTCGACTTTGCTCGGCGGCGTGGTTAGCAGCTGTCGCCCGCCATTGCCGCTTGCGATTCTTCGAAATTAGGTTGCTTGAAAATTAAATCTGTCCGTTACGTAAGACAATGAATGGCTCATGACCTCCTCAAGCAATGGATCATATCCGACGACAGAAGAGAAGTGAACGCCGGAATGATGAGCGGCAACGACGCCAGCTGTGGAAGACGACGACGACGACGAACGCGGGAGCAGTGTCACGAGCGCATGCCGAGGGGCGCCAACGAGCCAGCTGCGGAAGAACACGACGACGCTCGAGCCAATGCTGATGGTGATACCGCGTACACCAACCCCGACACAAGTGAGCCTACAAAGCTTCGCTTAAAAACAAATGAAATAAGATCCCCGGACGCCTGCCACGCTCATGCAACCATGCAGCTGCGATTTCGCAGAAAGGCAAATACTTCACGTGACACTGACTATGCGAACGAAGTCTTTCGGTCCTAAAATATGGCGTCACATATCATTTAACGCAAGAGGCTAAACGTTCTTAGTAAGAAAATGTATGACGTCAAGGCGTTTTCGTAAGATGCCTGAGCGCGTGCTCGCGGCGAGCGCGTCAGCTCGCCTTTCACGATGCATTCATCAGGACTGTCATGAGGGGTCGATCGTCCAGTCCCCCCCATGCTAAGATCTCCAGTTTCCTATAAACCCAGCACTGAAAACTCATTGGAAAGAGGAAACAGGAGTATTTTGCTCCTTTTCCCCGAACACGCCTCGAGCCATCACACAAATAGATAATCATATCTTTTCCTTCCTTCTCTGATGCCTGTGAGGTAGATGTATAGACGCGCAGCGAGTTCGTGACGAAAGCAGCAGCCGTCGATAACAACGGCGGAGCCCGCACACATCTAAGAAGCATTGAAGCCAACTTTGAGCAATCTGGTCCATCCAATCGGAGCACGCAGGCAAGGCGACGAGCTCGACAGCGGTGAAATGTCATTCGTCCACGAGAAAGCCACGAAAATCGCTAACGAAACAACCAGCCCTGTCATGACGTCACTTCAGGTCTATAGAGAACGGCGGAGGACGCAGAGGCTCGTCTCTCGGCCACGTTCACGATGCGTCGCACACGAGCGGAAAAGTCTAACGACGTGGTTTTTAGGCGCGAAGCTCCTTAGGGTGTGGGTCTGTCCCTCCTCTGTAGTATGTAGTAGTAGTAGGTAGCCACGTCTACTTTTATGAAAAAAAAAAAAAATTCAGAGAGTTGTGTCCGTAGCGCGGAATCGAACCAGGGACCCCTCGCTTCCGAACGCGCGGCGCTAACCACTATACGCCACGAAGCGCACATGGACACACGCACCACCGATGACAATAAATACCCAACATTAACGAAAGACTGCGCGTTTCTAACGCGCTTGTGCTAGCGCGTTACGGCCCATGTAAGAAGCTGGTGTAAGACGCTGTGGCCTCTCCGCCTTACCCCCGTATTCATAAACGCTCCTCGACTTGAACTTGACTTGCCACCGCCTTGGGCAGCGCGTTCGAAACGCGTTGAAGGCGGTGGCAAGTCAAGTTCAAGTCGAGGAGCGTTTATGAATACGGGGGTTATACTCTCTCAGCAGTCATGTGATGGCGTCGGCAAACGCGGTGCACGTTCCGGCATGTGCAAACGGCTGCGTAAGAGGCGGTGGCCTCTCCCCCTTACTAAAGAGTACTGCACGTTTCTAACGCGTTTGTGCTAGCGTTCCCTTAAGCGGGAGATGGTGCAATTATAATGAAGGGCGCTGTTATAAAATAGGAATGACGTCACATATGGCGCGTGTCATTGGTGGAAGTCAATCGTTCGATTTAGTGCGGCGAGACTGGGCGAATTACACGGAAGATTCACGGTTTACCGATGATTCCCTCCGGAGCTTCGCCCACGCATCATCATTCACCCCGTGGATATGCGGTTTTTTTTTTTCGCTTTATAGAAATGTCATACGGATTATAACCCCCCCAAATTGCTGCACTGTGTACAAATAGTGAATGAAACCTAGCCACCCTCCTCCCGTTTTCTCGACCCCTATATTTGCGCCTTGAGGCAAGACGCACACCTGGGGATATAAATCTCAACGATACGTTTCATTTTTCGCTATTTTCTCCTTTTGTCATAGGTTAGGATGCTGCTGCGCCGCTGTTATCGGCAACGCGGCGATGCCGGGAACAAAAATTGGCAAACGAAATATCGTCGTTGCGATGCACGTGCCCCTGCAGTTATTTTTCTCCGCGCGCTTATTGGCTGAGACCAGGCGAAACAGCCGTGACGTCACACGAGAAGGACGCGCAACTGCCTCCGCACGTACGCCTCACGTCTCGACCAAAGCTTCAGTGTGCCGGACCTTTCGATTCGAAAGGGATCGCACGAGAAAGTAAAGAAGTCCCAGAGGGTGGAGCCTTCAGCCCAGGGCCCCATTTGCTGCTGCTATCCGGCTGGCCCGGTCGATCAGGTATCGCTGGTCGTCCAAGGCTAAAACCGCAAAGGGCGGCACGACGCGAGTTCCACGACAGAACCAATCGGATGAAGCACGTGGATGCCGAAAACAAAACGTGCAATGCAAACGTGAGGTTGCCCTTGGAAGGAAGAAACGAGGTTGCCCTCGGGCGAGCGAATGGGAGAGGAGAAACGGGGTGGCGCTCGCCAGCGCGCGCGAATTGGCTGCAAGGGTCACAGCCTCGGAAGACACGTGTCGATCACGGAGTAAAAAAGCCTGGACGGCGCACGTGAGCGGCCACCAGCGTGCCTCTGTATATCCCGCTCGTCCGCAGGAAGGCCTACGTGTGTGCCGCATGTAGGTGCGTTGCCCCTCGATCAGGGAGGAGTGGCGGCAGCTAGTGCACTACGCATACAACGTGGCGCCACATACACCAAACAGTCAGGAATGCCAGTCAGGAATGCCGACCAGCTCCGGCTTGGCTGGCGGACTCGTTCCAACGTACGCAACGCCGAGGCAATTTCGGCGGAGCGCGCGGCTTCGCTTCTTTCGCTGCGCGATTTTGACACGCCGAAACGGAAGTGAACTAACCTCGACTTTCTCCGCAAGTTGCCTATGCAATAATATGGGGCTGGGACTGCAAGCGACGTGGACGAAGGAAAAAGTTAGGAGAGCGGTACGTCACGCAGCCAGCCTTGGCAAGCAAACGCTGCGTGAAGCCAGCCCTTTGCACAGTGTCGGCCCAACCCGTGACCTCCGGGGTCGAGATCACGGAGCAAGAATCGAGATATGCCGAGATATACGGGCGCCCTGCCGCAGCGCTGCATGCAGAGTGGGAGCTGTAAAATTTACCGCGCGTTAGACGTGATTATCACGTGTTGGGCCGACACGCTTGGCTTCAATCGCGTTGCGCGATGCTCCCTCCTAACTTTTTTTCCTTCCTCCGTGGTAAGCGACGAGGCGTGCTTTGGCACTCGAGACGCCGCTCGACTGTGACATGCACACGATGTTCCGATGTATAGGGTCACGTGGCAATCTCGCACGATCATGTCACTGATTATCAGATGCCAGTTTTCAGATAGTCACCGTGTAGTTTTGAATGTATGTGTCGGCACGTGCGTAGCAATGACCTTTAAAGCTGACTTCACGGCCATGCGAGTCACCGTGGGGAGAAGCCTGCTTCTGTAAAAAAACATTTTACAATGCGAAATCAATGCAGCATAATAACGCCGCTATTACGTATTAAGTTAATCGGTAATAACTCGATCCGTATGATGCTAACGCCACTTTCGTTGACTGCATTAATTCTCCGGCTAAAACGTTCCGCATATGTGGTCCCGTAAAACAGATATTAGAGATGTTCTACTGCATACAAGTGTACCATACGTATGCAGACATGTAGCCGAAAAAATTTACCATCACAATGCTAAGCGTCACTATGCAAAGAAGTTTGCGTGCTGGAGGCTAATGAGGATTACAGGGTCCAGCAGCAAGAGAGTGGCGCGAGACGAGAGATGCGCATCGAGGGCATGCAGGATGACCGTGCACATTTAGTAGGCAGTGCTAAAAGAAGTGTGAAGATATACAAAGAATTGCAGGCAGATACAGAAAGCAACGCAACGTTTGTCAAAGGTGACCCTAAAGGCCAACCTCCATGCAGCAAGCTTTCGGGACGAATTTCACGTGACGAATAATCCAGCGCGAAGCGCCGTCGCGAATTCGTCACACCACACTCCATGCAACCAAGAGCCGGCGAACGCCGCCGACCATGCGATCGACGCAGCCCGCGAGGAGTCATTGTGGCCAGACGGGATAGGCTACGAAAGCGACGTTGGCGAATGAAAGCAGACGGCAAAATAGTGCCTAAATCAATGTTTTACACGTAAAATAAGGCACCTCACTTGAAAAAGTGCGTACAATAAGTGTTCGCTGTTAGCCGGGACCTATTTAGACTGTAATTTTTTTCCGTTTTTTTTTTTTTTTGTGAATATGCGGCACGTCGGTATTTCGCCGATACTTATCCGTCGTCTGTCACCCTGTGTTTGTTTACGGCTCTCTCCGCTCGCGCGCAGCTGAGTTTTTCTTCCGTCAGCTTCCGCTTTCGAGCCTACGCTGCCATCGATGAAACACTGAAAGCTATTAGACAGTTTTAGTATAGCGTACGCTAAGCAGCGCACATTTATTAGTTTTAGTTGGCCTACCAGATCTTTCGATCTCAGAGGCCATATGCCATCGTCGCGCCTATCTCTCGACTTCACCGATAGGTGGCACTGACATATCTCGACGGTTTCCCTCGTTAGGCTTCGTGTCGTTTGAAACGAGAAGCGATCTCAAAAACTCCACAAGGTTATCCATAATACACTGCCGTCGAAGCGGCCTGAGACTAAGCGAAAGCCTTTTACGCAGTTACTTGCTACGAACGAAACGAATTCTACAAAAGCCACGCCAAATTCAGTTCGAAGCGGCAGCGGGGACCGCCGTTATGTTTTACGTACGTGGCTTGCGAGAAGGCTCTTGTCTCTTAAGTAGCGAGCCGCCCATACGCCGCATCTACGCAATGCTTCAGCTAGCGTTTTTCTCGGATGTGTCAGTGGACTACACCCTGCAAACTTCAATCAAACCTCTTTCCAAAACACGGCGGTACGCAAGGCATGTTGCGGGTATGCATTAGCAGAGCATCACCGGGAAGCGAAGCCTCTAGCTACATGGAGTACACCAAAACAAGCAGTGACCACATATTATTCACTAGAACATTGAGGCAGAACAACCAACACGCAGGAGAAACAGCGCTGGAAAACAAGCGTTTGATACGAAGGTAGGAAATAGCCGAACAGTAGCCCAGCGTCAACAGCCAAAACTCCCGTCGACGGGCGACCGACGGAAGTCAACCTCTGCGCTGTAGCCCGATTGGTCCACGCTCTCCGCCGCGCGTGACGACTTCCGGCGGCGGCGGTTCGCTGGGGGGCGAATATCTGGAAGGAGTGGATCGGCAGCGAACAGCCAGTTTTTGGCCGTCGGGCGGCGGGCGGCCGTCGTCGAGCGGCGGCCGCCGAAAATTCGTCGCTTTTTCGCTCCATGGAGGTTGGCCTTAAGACGGCCGGAAGCGCGAAAAAGGCGACCAAAGGCCTCGCAAACGGACCGGCACGACGCATAACATTTCTAAAGGAAGTCCCATGTCACCTCTGCAGCATGGTAATGCCGGAAAGCCGCACATCCTGAAAGGCTGGCATCGTGAGACCAGAGCGCGTGCTGACGATTAGTAAAGACCACGCGGATTCAGTGCGCGAATCGTTCGCACAGATCGTCTGTCTTCCGTTCACAGAGAGCTCGCGAACGCAACGACGGAACGCTACGTGGTAATTAGCACACCAGATGCAACGTGCCAGGCAGCTCAAGCAGGAAGGAAATCGCGGCAGGCAGTTCGCGAGCAGAAGCAACCGCCCGAACCCCATTCCCATACAGCGTGTGTGACATCTGATGATCGATCGCCTTTGATCTGCTGTCGACGGCACACAATGCGAATTAAGCGACAAAGGTCTCAAATCAACACGTCCATCAAAATATGGAGAAGTCAGATCGCAGGAACACTAGCGAAACAATGCAGTCGGTAGAGATTGTTCAAAATCCACACCTCCTAAAATAAAATTAAAAAAAAAAAGCAGTAAAGAGCTGCAGCAGCTAGGCTTTTCGAGCCGTCCGGAGTCTCGTAATCGCGAACAGGAAGTGGGAGCAAGCCGCAAGTGCGACAAGGTCCCCGCCTTGAGGCACTTTGTTGCGACAGTATACGAAGTAACGATGTAATCTGAAGAATGAAAAACCCGCCGAGTCAGCATATATTATATACACTGCAGCCGCATCTGCGTTCCCACGACGACGACCAAGCGCTGCACGTCCCACCAGCTCTCGCCAAACAAGCGCAGCTGCAACACCTATAGCAACACTGCAACGTATACTATACATATGGACGCAGACGAAGAACAGGACACAGCGCCCACATAGCGTAACTTAGTGATATGCGTGTGTTTGTGCGTGTGTGCGTCGTTCTTCCTCTGCGCGCATATGTACTATAGTTGCGCTACACTGAGCGCCTTTCGTGACCATCAACAAACAAAATTCCAACCACAACTCCAATCGGCTCAGCCGGAAGCTTTACAAGTCCTTCGAAGCGCTTCAATACATCGTTTAACTCTCGAGTTTGCCTCGACCATCGGGAGAAACGTATTATAGAGTACAACAGATGACTCTACGGATGCCGAATTGGAGCCCCATTCAGAAAGCTTCGACGATGGTGCTGCAGATAGAGGAACTATACACGATCCTTCGATCCTTCGCCACGCCGAAGGATCGCAAACTGGGGAGTTACGCGAGCATGCGTAACAGTGGCCCCGTAGCAAGAGAGAGGGAGGGGAGGGGGGGGCATGCTTATCGGTACACTAATCAGCACATCGGAGCTATGCGCACACAGCCGCGCGACGGAGGGCTACCTGCGATGAGCCCCGTAATATTCAGTATTGCACGCGCCACCACTTTCCTCTTCCTGCCAAATGTGACCTCCATCGAGAATGCGCGGAGGTTGCGCGCGCTCTCGGCGGAGAGGCTCGAGACGGAAGCGAGACAGACCTCGAGATAAAAAGAGAAACGGTGCGCATGCGTACATACGCACACTCCGCCGGTCGCTAGGGCGCCACCACGGCGTATACAGAGCTAGCCTTCCGCAATGCATTACGAGGCACCGGCACAGAGTAAAACCACCCGTGGGGCACCGCAGTGTGCGTGCGTTAATTGTGCCGCTAGGGACGGCGCCGTACATACAGCGAGAGAAAGAAGACTTTTTCTTTTTTTACTCTATACCTTTCCTCGGCAACCGCACAGGAGTACAACCGATTGCGCAATGTATGGCGCGAATGCTCCACTGCGCGAAGGCCGGACGAGCTCGCGTCCTTACATCGCTGCGATGAACGCGCCACGGAATGACCCTGCAGGCACGAGCATAGGGGCGGTGCATAAATTCACGCTCCCACAGAACGCGGCACGTACAGACAAGATAAAGAGAAAAGGCTCAACGTATGTATGTGCGCTAATGCAGACAATGTGAAAACCAAAGGGATTGAGGCCAACAGAAAGAGAGAGAGAGAGAGAGAAACGCCTAAACTATAGTGTACATACTCATTATTAGAAGCAGTACCAACATGGTGAGTTTGGTCGCGGGCTTCAATTTTTTTTTCTCGCCTCAAGCAAAATTTACTGAAATTAAAATTAACATTTCTAGACCACACACACACACACACACACACACACACACACACACACACACACACACACACACACACACACACACACACACACACACACACACACACACACACACACACAGCTCGTCAGGCTTACCTTCTAAAATACGGACCGTAAGGAACAAACATCGAACGCTTTTGGAACAAAGAGGCGCCTAATGCTATATAGCACACTCAAGGCAGTCTCCTGCATCGTCCGAATGAATGAGAAGCAAAAAGGCGCTTAAGGCGTGTTCGGGTCAAGAATTACGGTGACTGTAAGTGCAACAACACACGACAACATATATGCCAGAAGGGTCAGGGACTCATGGAGCACGTGCCTGTAAGGGTAAAGACATTTAAAGTCGTACAGGCGTATTTCGTTTGCCGTGACGGCGACTTTCATCCACGGAGGATATGGCACGGGTCCGCGGAAGAAAGTACACACTGCATTATAACCTCATCACACACTCTCCGTCAATCCCGACTAAACACTGTAAAACTTTCTTGCACAAACTCTGAAAGGCATTGAGAAATCGCTACATGTGAAACATCGTTAAAGTGAATTAATTGGCGGTATTTAGCGTCCCGGAACTTTGCAGCGAGTTATGTTGAGGAACACCGTGTATATAGTGGGAAGGCTCCGGATTACTTTGACCACCTGTATAGGGCTCTTTATAATGTGCACACAAAGCACTCGGACGCATCGCGAGCGCCGCACCGTCGCGGCGCACATACAGCCGCACAGACGCGTGGTGTCCTTGGCGAGCGTCGTGCCCTTATAAGAAACAATAGACTGCAGACTCAGGCGCAAGCGACTTGCGAGGCGCCAGGCAGTGAGTAGACTTGAGAAGACACGTGAGCAACGCTGTATGTACACAAGCGGCCTATCGAGAAGACAATGTGTAGAGAGCACGCGCGTGAGGCACCCGTGTTTTTTTTTTTTCTTTTTTTTTTCTCAGCAGCTTTTTCCTCCAAAAGCATTGCGAGAGGATACAAGTCTTTCGAGCCCAACAAAATGCTGACAGAATTCAAGTAGTTTAAGAGGTGCCTCCAGACATGACAAACTTCTTTATACAGCACTGACGTTTGTGAGCCATGCTATAGAAAGCCCCTTCCCACCCACGCAAACGGGAGAGGTTCACTGCCTCAAACAAATTCCAGCAAGCGTCTTATGATGTTGACCCAAATCTGTGCGGTTATAATTAGTCAAGATGGAAACGTATAATAGCTGTAAACTTGGAAGCCAGCGTATGCTTGGAAACCTGCATCCTTTCCGTTTATCTTCTCATATTAATGAGATTAGCATTCTTATAGGATACTTCACGTATACTTTCCGGGATGTTTCTGTGTTTCTATATCTCTAACCGTTTTCCCGCCAACTTGGGTCACTGGCTATGCCATGGTCTAATGGGTATAGAGCATCGCGTTTGCTGTGCTGAGGGAGCCGTGCTCGAAATCAACCGTTCGATCAACTTGAGTCACCGGGCATATCACAGGGTATGTGCCTCTCTTCAATGGACCTCTTTCAGGCCAACTATAGGGAACAAGAACAAGAACTTTCGTCCCTTGGTATTTGTCGCTGGTCAAGTCCGCTCTTCAATGAACCTCTATGACGTCAACTTTGGTCAATGGGTATGGGACGCTGGTTATGCGCCGATTTTTAATTACAAAAAGAAAAGAAAAAATAGCTGTCTCCAATCTACGCTCTCAAGGTGGTTGGACAGCGAAGCTGTAAACGAGAACTATAACGATTACCCGTTGCGACGTAGCTTGAAATTATTCACACCGCGACAGTCACATGCACTTTACCGAATTATTAGCCTAAGACTTATCAACGGCCTGCGACTTGGATTTCGCAGCTACTTCGTCCGCCAAAGAGTGGACCAGAGAGAGGAGAAATGAACTTAACCACACTTTCGCCGTGCCTCGTATGCACGCTGCTCTTCAGGAGTTCTCGCTAAACGTGGCCTTCCCAAAGCACTGTCACAACACAAATCAGTTGCTAGGCGGGTTCTTCTTTTACATACGAAAGTGTAGTAGTTACGTCACTCCGTGCTTCGTATGCTGCAGTTGCAGCGTCCAGGAAACTGCAGCTTATGCGACCGTAAACGATTGCGGCGAACGCTATGCGCGAAGGCGAGCTTTCTGGTTCTGTCTTTTTTCCCCCGCACGGCCGGCGCCGCCGCTGCAGCGAACGCGCGGAGGCGAGCGCCATCTGTTGGTGCTGCAAGGAACCCAGCGGCGCACCCGTCGCGCGCCTTTCGAGTTTTTGCCTAGGACACGACAGACCCAGTGGTACAGCTCTACCTCCCAGCGTGTGCTAATATATTCAGTCAAACTTGTCTGACATGTGACACGCGTGGGCTTCGCGGCTAGATGGCGCTAGAAGGCGCACCGTACCCGTAGAGGGAAACGCAAGAGAGCAGCCCGGCGGCATACAATACGATGTGTCGTAACATTGCTTCACTGCTAATCGCATATACGTCAACATTCATCGCGAGATGGGTGCTGCCGGAATTTCATTATTATTTATGTGCGTGCATGCATGGGCAGCACGCTAGACAGGCCTGCCTTAAAAAAAAGGAACATTTTGAGCCGTGGTTCCTCGGTCTATATAAAGCCATCGCCACGGCCGTTACAGAATGCATATAGTTTCACATTGGCATCGAACCGCGCTGATGTATACCTCAAATAACGGAAACAGCCGTGCTAGTCTTGATCTCTTGGTTCTTTTCTTTTTGTCCTGTACAGATGCACTACACGCAAGAACGGTGAATTAAAATAGTCGGGCGAAATTCGTAGGTATAATTAACAGCGGTGCCGGGCATCGCGTTCGCTCATAATTTGTCCTTAACTGCGCACCTTGATAATAAAAATGTAGAATAATCAAAATCTCGCAGGGCATGGTGTTTCTAGAATTATTATCCAGCTACCTGTCTTTCAAATCGCTCTCTCTCTCGAGGAGGAGGAAGATTTAATCAACAGAGAGGAGGAGAGTATCTCTAGGCTGCTACTCCTCAACGGGGGGCAAAGGGGAGAGACATGGAAAGGGGGAGGCACAACGCAGATTGATTGATTAAAGGGTTTTAATGGCGCAAGGGCTTCTTTGGCCAGGGTAGGCGGCAAACGACGATGCAGCGATGCACGTCGAGTGGCGTGGTATGTGCAATATACAGACAGAATATCTCTAGGGTCAAAGCCTGGAAGGCGGACACGCTTTGGCGATTTAATTTGTATAGCTTTCTCTGATGGCTGAGCGGCGAACTATTTGCGGCACATTCCTGGCTCAGTCAGACTTCTCGGTGACCTTGGACCGCGGCACTAGCGACATTTCCTCAGTACGTGCCTACAGATCACACAATGATTGGATCAACTGGGCCAGCAATCGCGCTATTATGGTTCGAAGAACCAATAATAATAATAATAATAATAATAATAATAATAATAATAATAATAATAATAATAATAATAATAATAATAATAATAATAATAATGAAATAGAAAGGATAAACACCGGAACAATATGAAAAGTAGCCTCGGAATGGATAAACTTAGTAAGGGCGCTCCGTCGCCCGCCTCTTGCAACGTTTTCGGACCTGCTTCGACTGTTAAGGATATCATCAGGAACAGGATGGGAGAGATCGAACCACGTTCAGCGCCAGAGACGACGAGGACACCAGTGAGTACGCGCCCTATACAGGACTTCCCTGCCGTCGGCGTCACGCCACCGATAAGCCACACACTGAGTATTCTATACATGTGACGGCCGTCAGTAAATGTTGTAAATGTTCCGCGACCGCTGGTGCAATGCCAAGCGCCTGATTTGCGGCAGTTAACGTCGAAGGAAAGTTGAGAACAGGACAAACGTAAGGTAATTCAATCGTGGGGCACTTAACGTTCTGAAACAGCATTGCATGCAGATTACGGGAGACGATGGGGGACGCGATCGCCGCAGTGGAGGTCAACGACGTGGTTTTTGACCACATAGGGTTTCCTGAACGTGCGCCCTAAGTCTATGTACACGAGTGGCTATGTTTCTTCTTTTTTTTTTTCTTCCCCACCGAAATGCGGTCGTCGCGGTCGGGAATCGAGCTCGCGACATGGATCGTGTTCAGTAGTATATATAGAACGCCAGAGCCACGTGAACCATCGCGGCGGGCTCGGGATGGCGCACACGATACGTACGCTTAATTATCTACAGAGTCTTCGGACCCGCAAGTCTTCTCGGTATCCGGTGCATGTGCAATCGTACGATAGGAAAGACACAGTGTCAATGTTTCCGAGTTTTGCGCAAGCTAATCTTCATTTCTTCCCTTTTTATGGCATCAACGACAGCGATCCCACAGACGCTATAGCATCGGTTGGAAAAGAGGGGCAACTATTTATTAGCCAGCCGAATTCTTTCCTCAAACATGGCCTTGGCAAACCACTTCGGCTTCGACAAACACCGGCTGGTCATGTTGATGAACATGAACCACACAGGCTCGTTCCTGAAAAAAAAAAAAAGCAAATTCCGCGGCATTACGTGCCAAAACCTCGATTTAATTACGAGGCACACCGTATAGTGCGGGAGACTCGGGATTAAAGCACCTGGGGTTCTTTAACGTGCACCCGTTGCACGTTGCGCGGGCGTTTTTTGCATCTCGCCCTCATCAAGATGTGGCCGCCGTGGCCGGGATTCGATCCCGCGCCCTTGAGATAGCCTCACTTATTAGAAGGGAGCAAGAATAAAAAAAGACTATACAGCAGAAATTCGAAAGCACAGGGAGTCAGAGAGGGCGCGGGGAGCAAACAAAACGCAGTTGCGAGCCTGGTGCGATCAGAGCAGGTTTTTCGCGTATACGTGCATAACGGCAGGAACTGGCAGCAGCGGAAAGGCGCGCATGCTTCACGGCACGTCGCGTTTCGGTCAGGTTGCTGGCGTGATCGACGCTCCCGAACCCATCATCACGTCGTCGACTTGTCACAACGCACGCACTTGTGTCTGCGTACGTGGAAAGACTGATATAAAGAAGTAAAATCAATTCATGTCACAAAACAGCCCACATAACGAAGTGTACAAAGCTAAGAAAGAAACCTGCCACGATGGCCAACTGCATAGCATTTCGCCGTGAAGCGCATAACCGCCGTCATCAGAACCCGACTACTGATGCGAATGTGCACTTCATACATAGATCGGACGGGGAAAATATTGGCGATAAGGTGCGCGATCCTTTTCGGTACGGCGCACTCGAGGTCACCGCGCGAGATAAGAATATACCACGGCGCTGGTCATCGAACCGACGATGCAGCCGTGCACAGACAGGCACGGAGACACGGTCATCCCCGCAGATATACGACGATGTCCCTCCCCTTGGTGGTCAAAAAAAGCCAAGTCTAACATACCAACAGGGTCAGTTGCAAGCTAAAGAGGAGCCGCTTTCTTTTCGACAAGCGGTATATAGTCAACAAGCCGATAAAGTATACTCCCGTCGTGGTCTGCGTATACGCGAAGACATGTACGCAATCAATAAGCTGGCTTTTACTTACGGAGGATTACGTAATGTACTTGCGGTCAACGATTCTGTTATGTATTAAGTTACAGCTAGCCCCTCCTCCGTATATTGAATAGCTCGCCAACCGGCCGCGGGGTGTTTGAAACGTAGCCAAGGTTATAGGTCGAGCTTCGCAAGTTTACAAGCGCGTACACAGACCGCTGAGCCCACAGCAGTCAGCATAGGCAGAGACGCTGTAGAACGACCTTGAACTATATAGGCGAGCTATACACGCCCGCGGGACAAGGTGCCCCGGCCCTCCCGTGGACCGTCACGTGATCAGTCAGCTACGAGCTTATTTAGAGAACACTCAGTAGAGCCGTTATGTTAACTAAGCCCCTAACGCGACTTCACTCGTACTTGGTCTCGACGCCTGCATGCACACGAATCACGACTCGAATTCGATTTGTGCACGGAGGCCATAGCGCGCCGCCCCGTAGATCTTGAGACGGGATTAGTGATAGGAAACACAAAGTACGAGCAAACTATGTAATGTTCCAGTTGCGCAAGCTAAGCCGACGACGGCAATGCTTCACAGGCTAAGAAATAAGTCCAGGGAGTCATCCACTGCACCGTGTACGCGTGAACGCGGTCAAGCCACCCAATTTAGGGCGTTCGCTAGCATCTGTACACGATCTCTCGCCAAGTGTCAACAGCTGCCGACAGGCGCTTCTGTACACAGCAGCACTCCTTTCGGGATACACAAGGCCAAGCTATAGGGCCCGTGCCGCTTCCTCGTGCCATTCAACATGGCATCTGTGCCACCACCTACGCCCAAAAAAAACCATCTTACGCTGGCTTACTTCCTATCATGTCTAGCCCTCAGTACAACCTTGCGTAATATTCCATAATCTTCTATAATCTTTGAAGTCTATCGGCTTTGATATCTTGCTCAATGCCCGTCCCGATAAAAGGATAAGGCATCGAGCTGCGTTCTAAACACTTATTTCCTTTTTTCTCTCTCTCTCTCTTGATGGTATACTTTCATCTTTATTGGCGCGACACGATCTTGACGGCTGCAGCATCACGTTCCCGACGGTGCCTTCTTTTTGTGGTTGCTTTGCTTCCCGGAGCTTATACGACGCCACCGCCATTTACACCCCTCACGTAATGATGTTTATCGCACACGAGCAGTCAAGCGCAATTTTGTACCTGGGAACTTCCGCATAGCGTTGGGGGTTCTACGGCAATTAGTAAAGAAGCGGGACAAATCGCGCTATAAGCATTAAAAAAAAAAAAAAAAAACTTCGTTCTCTATATGGTCCCCGAACCGGTGAGCTCTGAACATTTACTACACACACCTTGGTCGCCGGTCACCTATGGCGAAGGTGGTGGCGTTGACGTGGCAAGGCGCCAATAGCTGTTGCCCGAAAAACGTATCTGCGGTCACGTGAGGGGAAACAACGAAATGGCGCCGCCAAGAAATGGCTTCAGTACTACAAGGGGTCGTTTATGCCGGCGTGCCGCATGGGCAGGCATTTAGTGGCACTCATCTTAATGCGTTTTATTATCATCATTATTGTTTTTTTCTATTGCCGTAAGTTCCTGGTAGCGTGTTCGTGTAAGACTGATCCCATAAACCCTTTCAAGGAAGGCTATCTGCGACGACAAACACGAATCGACGCACGCGCCAGCCGTGATGTTGGAGCCCCGTCCAAATATCTAGAATAAGTACCTCTTCGCTCTCCTGTACACACCTTCCGCCACGAATGCGCGCAGGTCGGCGTAAAGTGTACCAGAAGCGCAACCAATGTGACGCAAATCGGGAAGGAACAAACCTCGCTCGCGGTGCCTCTCGGGCAGTCGAAATGATAGCGTGCAAATGCGACGACGACCATTAACGTCACTGACACGATCAATGCCGTATAGGCGAGGTTAGAAAATCTCAACGCTAGACACCGCGCGAGCGCGGACCAAGAGGACGACAGACAAGTCCATGATCAAGCGGCGACACGCCCTCCGTCGCTATCATTCTCGCGGAAGCGTCGATCACATTGCTCGCGCATATACGTATACACGCGTGTGTGAAATATGTGTGTCCGAAACGGCGCGTGTACACGGACAAAACGAAAACATTGTGGGTTCCAGGCACGGAGGCCCGGGTAGCTCCTTGCCCGGATAGATAGCCCGGATAGCTCCTTCATGTGCGTTGACGGGCGAGTTTCCTCAAACGGAAGTTCCGTTTCAATAAGCCTCAGGTGTATCGTTACAAAAAAAAAAAAAAAAAATACTTTGCTGCAACGACAATCCTATACTAGGATCAAGTGGCCGAGACTTCTGACAACGACTGTACGCTCGGGACCACTTATAGGATAGGGGATGTCGTCGTTCGCACGAGGGCTGCACAATTAAAGATACATGAACGAAAGAACCCACACGGTTCAAGAGTGCGTGTTGTTGGGCGAGTCGGTCGTATAGTAAGTACATCGTTAAGCAAGGCGCTGCGGGATACAAACACGGACGCGAAGAGCACCCGTCTTTGCGCCCGTCCTTGCTGCTCTTCTCGTCCATGTTTGTATACGGGTTTCTCAGAAAGAGAGCTCGAGTAGTTAAAGGAAAATTCGTCTCGGTGCCGGGATCCAACGGCGGCCTTCCCGCGGGGCGGTCGCTTTCGACTGGGACACACCA
The DNA here is from genome assembly GCF_013339745.2 of Dermacentor silvarum. NCBI lineage: Eukaryota > Metazoa > Arthropoda > Arachnida > Ixodida > Ixodidae > Dermacentor > Dermacentor silvarum. Next base: position 148,276,530 of record NC_051155.1, read on the forward strand.
GAGCGTGCATTCGAGAAGCCAAAGCCAATAAAGCTCTACGATGAGTATAAAGGCAATCCACGATATAAAGCATTCAGAGCAGCACTTTGAATGCTATACTATACTATGCAATGCCACTATACATGCTACTATACATGCTATACAATGCTACTATACAATGCTTTGATAGCTATACTTGGCGCGTGTAACCCCCGCGTAAGGTTCGAATCCTTACGCCACAGGTAACCGATGATCGAAAAACACATTCCGTTTTCCTTCTCGTATACACACTGCTCGCGATGTACACCCGCACACGGACGTTCCTATCTTTCCGACCAATCGACAATGGCTGCACCGCATAAGCGGAACGCGAGCAAGCGGTGCCGCTCGCGCTCTCTGACGTATGTATACACGGTGCTCGGTTGTCCGTCGGCACGTGTCGTTCAATATAGTGGCCAGGCCACGAGGAAATGCGAGCGTCTTCATGCTGCTCTCAGCGCAGAAGAGGCGGCATGTATAGCGGTGTACGTACACGCACAAGTCCAGCTACATTATATATATATATATATATATATATATATATACACACACGGTGTGTTCCACTTCGACCGCACGTACTTTAAACTGACATTAAGGAGCAGCACTAAATCATCAGTTTAGAATGGTGAGGGACTCTCTGAAAACCCATTTTCTTTTTTTTCCTTCATTTGGCGAGAACGGGTTCACTATATTATAAAGGAGAAATTAAAAACCACGCTGCCCCCCCCCCCCCCCCCCCTCTTGTTTTTAATTTTGCACGGGAACGCCAGTGTGACATCACAGATTTCACAGTGTTTTTTCCTATATTTCGGCCGTTTCGGCGCAAGAACAGCTGTCAAAACTTGCAAGGGTGAATCTTTGGCTTCTTTAGAATGCATTGTATACAGCCATTCTTGTAAGCAGACGCTGTCAAATGTGTGACGTCAGGGCAAGCTGGTGCGGGAAGTTCCGGGCGGTGGCGCGCCACCCGTGTTTCGGTTTAGCGTCCTTTCGGGTTTAACCAAGCTTGCTGTCACACGGCAAAAAGTGGCCGTTCTCGTATCGTTGGAATAATGATTTACTAACACAGCTAAACCTTACATGCTTGCTTAATGTTCATTTAGCGTTTACTGCTTTTCTTTATTGTTATTATTATTGAATATTTGGGGCAGCTGACGCGGTCGTTGATACAATTTTGAATGACCGTGTTCTTCTAGCCTCACTCTTGAACTGACAATAAGGTCAACGTAAGGTTCGATGTGTTCTTGCACTCGTAGTTTACTGCTACACTTTTTTCCTTTTTTTTTTTCTTTTTCTCTGCGGTCTTATTGATTCACTGCCAGGGACGGAGTACGCGGTCGGTGTACGAACCGCAATGTCTGGCAGGTTTCCAGCAAGCCTTTTTGTTATTTTCATTCTATAGTGCCGATCGGGTTGTTGCCACTGCTGACAGTATACGGGGTGCAAGACCTCCAGTAAAGGTTCCATCTTCGTGCCGTTAGATTCCATCTCCGTGCCCGTTCCTTCAGCTCTAACGTCAGGTCGCGACTATATACGGATACGTCATCGTCCACAGGGGCTCAATGGCCACGGCGTTCTCCCGCTGAGAACAAGGTCGCGGGTTCAACTACCCAGCCACTGAGGCCCCATTTCGACGGGGCGGAGCGCACAAAGACGCTCGTGTACACTTATATTGTGACGCGCGTTATTGAATTTTCGCCAGGAGGTTAAAATTCATCTCCTCTGCACGTCGCTTGTAATACCCGTGCCACACGGGCAAAGTAAAGTGCACTTTGAGCGAGTGCACTTCGCGGCTAGTGTCATTCGCAGGCTGCCACACGGGAACGCTTAGTGACACTCACTGCAGAGTGCACTCGCCGGCGAGTGTGTTCGGCGAACTCATTTCGCGGCGGCAAAGTGTGTAGCCTCGTTAGCAATGCTTAGAAGATACATAAAGTGATATTGAAAGAAGAGTCAGGAGTAATTTCTAATAACATTGTTTTAAATTGCTAACGTTACAAGATAATAAAATGTGCTACACCGCAAAAAAAACCAAGAACAGCAAAAAAATCTACTCTTGCTCTCGGGCTGTTCACGACCACGCCCGATAATGACTGCGCAGTTGTTTGGCGAATCGAGTCGTTTTGACTGTTGCTGGTCAAGTTTCCGTCGTTGCCGGCGCTTATAAAGGTGGATTGTAAATGTTGTTTTTAACAATAATAAACTGTTTTCGTGCACACATTTTTATATTAATAAACATATGCTTTCCCGTCTGACTCCCGGTCGCCATGGTCATCAATTTGAAAGAACACTTTTCTTTCTCGTGTAGCAGCACACCGCCAAAGTGACACTCAGCGCGCTGAAGTGCACTCGCTCAAAGATGCACTTTACTTACCCGTGTGGCACGAGCGTTGAATCGATCAATATCGACGTCACGTTAAACTTCGCGGCGTTTTACACTATTCACTGTCGCGCGAACACTGCAGCAAGTAGTAGCATGAAGCATGGCCGGTATACCGCGCGCCCAGAATCACGCACGCGCTGCATTTCGCGCACGGACGGTTGATCGCTGCTCGAAGAAGGAAAGTAACTCGGTTCGTGGGAGCTCCGATTGGGTACACAGCAATCTCCACATTCGCAGTCGAGAAAAGAACGCGCGGACAAACAACCACTGAATAAACTAGACGAGGAGGAAGCTGAATCGGCTCTCCCGCACTGACCTTATGACGTGCAAGGGCTACACAGGAGGAGGCTGGCGGTGGCCATATAGGCTAGGCGCACGCGCACGCCGCAGTTGTCACACGACGCGCAAGAATGCGTTTTGCATTACGCGGACAGCTGCCGTGCGTCCGCGCTACACGCACCGTTGCGCGCACGACGAACAAAACAGGCCTGGGCAGTTATATTGCGACTGCCATGTCGCAACGTGACCGAGGCAGGCACACGTACTCGACAAGTTATCATTCTCAAGAGGACGAGAAAAGGGCGATTGATTCGTGAGATTCGATTATACAGAGCCCGAAGCGTCGTATTTGATATATACGCCAAGTTCGATACCTCTAAATGCCGATTTAAGCACGGGGAAAATTAAAGCAAAAGCCATAGTGCAGCGTTTCCGACACACTGGAGCGAATAAGCTTCTGCGTTGAACAGCTCGGCAAACCAGTTACTAATGAGTTGCCCTACAATAAGGATAACTCAGACAACAATTAATTGTTCGTTTCTTTTCGCTCCAAACCGAATGTACAATCCACTGCCAGCAATAGGGGTGATCAAGTTGTTCCAATTTTCCTATAGATATGCATTGGTGTTGGCGCTTTCTGCATGGAGCTAACATCCCGAAGAAACGCTAGAGCTGTGAGAGACGATGTATTATACTGGAGAACTCGGCATTAATGTTGACCGCTTGGCGCGCGGAAAAAAAAGATCACCAACGGGACTATAATGCCTTTGAATTCCCACATGTAACCAGTCTAAAAGTCCCTGACAAATTTTACTTCGACACTATTTATATATATGGGAGAAAGGGGAGGTCGAATGCCAAATGAATCTAGAAAAAATAGGCGTTACTTGCCTGCCAAGCAGTAAACCGGTGACCAGGCAGCGTAACAACAAAGTTATCCGAGAGGTTAACACCGTCTTCGGTTCTGAAACTAAAAAAAGAGAAGAAAAAAAAATTCTGACAGAACCGATCTCAGGATTACCGTCAACGTTAATGCGATTAGCATTCAGATAATGTAGCGACACATCGTATTGCTGATGACACCTCTATTTACAATCTGTAGAGGCGGAAGTGTAGGCTAAGAATGCTAATCGCATTAACACCCATGCGGCACCAGAGAACACGGCTCCTGCGCATTCGAATGCCGTAAAGAACGTTTCACTGCATAACCGCGGCCTCCAAACCGCAGCCAGTTTTGTCCCTGGCTGACAATGTATATGATTGGGGTTCAGCATGTGTCACTTCGAATGAACTATACGGAACGATTGCACAGGCAGGCTATATCGTAAGTTTCCAGACGTTCGTCCCCTAACAAATCTATAGCGCGAAATTTATAGCCGTTATATTGCGGGTAAAGAATTCCTGGAACGCCGATTCTTATTTCGCGGACATTCCAGGACGACGCATACCTCGAGACTGTTGCTATCGATCGGCTCAGCATTGGTCCCAAATTGGTTACACCATTAGACACACACAACTGTTTACTTCTCCGTACAGATATATTTTATGCGATACTCATAGTAAGTAATAAAAAAAGTTAAAATTATCTTACTTCACTGAAAGGCTTCATTACACGATCATCCTGGCGCATACTGCCGCAAGGCAAGGTGTCGACGATAAAAATAACCTCGACTTCCATACTGCGCTGTTAAAATAAAAAAATAAAAAGAATTAACCAGACTTCGCCTAACTACCCCGTATACAGTCAATACCACAGCCTTGTCTGCCAATGCAGATATATCTCGCAGCCCACTTAGTCAGAACAACGGGACCGAGTGTAGAAAGAAAAAAAAAGGAAAAAAAAAAACCATGCGCACCTATAAACATAAGGTCACCACGTGCTGGAGGACAGAGATACGCATCGATACGGCAACGCAAAAGCACGGCCACCCCGAACGTGTCTGCACCGAGATAACATCCATGCGAGCACTTCCGCATCAACGGGGCATATATATATACATACGGCGTCTACACGACGCCTTATTACTAATAAGCTATGGCAAACCAGCGCGACGCAAGGCCGCAGTCCCGAAGTATTACACGACCGGCTCGGCGCAGCAGGAATTGCGCCGCACCGCCTGTTTACACAAACACGAGCATGTCTCGACCTCCGAGGGCCGCGCAATATTCGGGAGGGAGCGCGCGAGCAGTGCTTCGGCCGCTGATGAATCGAAAGGGAGAGTTTAGCAGCGGCGCGTGCTAAGATAACGCGCGCGAGGCGTCGCGATTGGGCACGGAGAAATAAAAAAAATAAAATGAACGGGGAGGAAGTAAATAACGGAGTGATCGAATTATGCGACCGCTTCTTGTTGCGGCCGCGATCCGAGAGCAAGGAGGAAGTATCGGCTGGCAAGCTGCCAACGAGCTCGTTTGCATACGAGCGCACGGCAGCAGCGGAGCTCAATATCGGCGCCATATCGCGCGCAGGGACGTATACGTCGCATACGGCAATGAGGCGACGCAGCCGTCTGTGGCTTTGGCAGGCCTGTTATATTGTGTACCGCGTTAAAGATTCAATGCAGATATTAATAATAATCATTAAAACACACACAGAGAGATACACACAAACTGACGGTGTTAGAAGCTGTATAAGACATGTGTACCACTACCAGAAAGAAAACTTCTGCATTGATGTCAGAACTCTCCTAGTTTAAAAGACGATCGTCTCGCGCACTTCAGAAGGAAGCCGCACTTATTAGTGGCCCAAGGTGTTGCTGTCTATATATAGCGAATGGACGGCTGGATAATGTTGATAAATATAGCCCGCTTCTCACATCAGAAATACAGGCAACTTACGTCACGCAAGCTGTCATAACCGCAGCTCTTTCCTCGCGCCGATCGCGAATCTCCCATTAAACTGTCCCTATATTTCGATAAAAGAACTAGGTCAAACGAACGATGTGCCTTACTGGTTCGAAATGTTAAAATCTCACTGCAAGCACACGCAGTGACCAACTTAGTGAAGGAATGTACTTTCCAATAACTTCTTGGGCGAGCTGGTGTTGACTTAACATGATACTATATAGTAGCGCAAAAACTCGAAATAAATGATAACAGTGAGCGAAATAAAACAGTCCTCTCGCCCTCTCCCTGTTAACTTTTATTTCGAGTTTTTGCGCTACTGTAGTATCATGTTAGTGAAGGAAGGGGGGGGGGGGGGGGTGGAGCAGCTTCTGACACCAGGCGGCTTCTCGCTCAAAGGGCGCACAACAGGTGGTGGTACATATGTTTTGCGCATGAAACCGGACCGAGCGTTTCATGTAAAACACTTTCTCTTCGCGCGAAGTCATAGCATGTTGTACAACGCAGGTGCACTGGGCACACACGTGCACAGAACCTTTCTCGAGTACAAAGAACCTTGCTGCAAGGTCACACATTTGGGTGGATCTTCAGTCAAGGCAGATATCGAGCGCTGCTACACGGCCGCTCTCCAGCACGTTCGATCCCAACGGAGATAAGGCGAGCAGCTGCAACGACAAACGCTACATAATCAGACGTAATTAGTGACACTTTAGGTTCTCAAGTCCAATGTGCTAAAGCGGGGTTTTAACGTTCCAAAACAACTCGCGACCTATGGAGCCGTCGCATAGTGGAGAGGCTGCAGACTGATTTCGACCACCCTATACGGCGTATTTAACGCGCACCCGAGCGTCATTGCACTCCGTCCCCAGAGGAATGCGGCCGCTGCGCGTGGCTGGGACTCGAACCGACGACATCGTGCTCAGCAGAAAGGACGCCACAGGCATGCCGAAACACCGCTTTAGGTTCTGGTGTGGTAATATCGCGGCAATATATTAGGACCGATAAGTGTAAGACTAAGCGCGAAGAACGCAATGGTAATCTGCATGAATTATAGCAGATATCATCGCAGCGAGATATACCGTAACCGGCGCGAACCGCATCTGTATCGTTGCTGCCCCGCGCGACGGCCTCGACCCTCCCCCTCCACCCCCTCCTCCCCCCGGCTGCTCCACGGGAGAGAACCAGCCGAGACAGACTCGATACCTCCCAAAACAGTTTAATCGCTTCCAAGAAATAGCCCTGGCGCGGGCACGTGTGAATGAACGATGCACGCGTGCATGCAGCTGCGTATTCCAGCATCAACGACACACACACACACACACGCACACACTCACACACACGCGCGCACGCACGCACCCGGAGAGAAGGCGAGCACCTGTGTAACACGACGTACATCCCCTTCGCGCTGCCAAGTTCAGGAGGCCATGGACGCGTCATCGCCGCGTAACCTGGCAGCTATATAAGCTGATCGGGCTGCGTGCGAAAGGTGATTACTCGGGTCGCTTTCACGATCGCAGCTATATGAATACGTAGGGCACATACCTCACCGACTCAAGCACGAAATCTAGTCTCACCAACACCACCGTACAGTGAAACGAATGCTGCAGGTCGCGTTAGTTGGCTGCAGCTGATAACGAGAGACAGGGCGTTTATATTTCTGCTTCTTCGCATGAAAATCGAGTTCAGCCTGACGCGGGTAAAACCTGAGCAGAAAGAAACAAATATCAGCGACTACACGAATGAAACCCACTCAATGAACAAACAGCTAGCGGCGATACATACGCAAATTAGGAAACTAAAACAATAATAATAGATCAAACACGGTGTAATTAACCTGGCATAACAAGCGTGTGCATACCTCAGTCGCATAGATAAGAACACAGCGCTTTGCTGGACTGGTAAAAACATATAACTCAAAATAATAGAGAGACGAGTGAAAACTGCCAATTCGGGAACAGCTCGTATACATTGTTAGCCGCCGCTATCATCTCAGCTGAATTATCGCACCAAACGATTAGCGGCGCATAATCGGCGAGCGAGGCAGGTTTTCAGTATACCAATTGCGCTGGCGAGCGAATCGTGCGCAGTGAACGGATTTGGTGAGACGGTGTGAACACATATCGAGCAGCGCGCTCCAGTTTATGATTCTGAAATGCTGCTTCTCCGTCGACGTAGAGCCCAATTAAGTGAAGAAGCGCAATCGCGATAATTGTCGCGCTTATACTATACCTACAGTGGGAGCCTTCTTGATACCACAGTATGAGGTCACGATACGCGGACCGTTTATCAGAAGGATCCCCTCAAGCACAGAGACCGTTCGACAATTATACGCCGCCTCGAGCACTATACTATATATACACGCAAGGGTTCTGCCACGCGTGTTCAGTTCTACTATATGGGTTGGTCCGCTATAATATAAACGCGCCGACCATCATGCACCGGCGCTATGTTGGGGATCAGCTTAATAAGTGTTTTCAATTATTACGGAGGAACAAGATTAAGTATACTTGGTGAAAGTATACTTCTTCCACCGCCATCGAGCTCCGCGTCGTCTAATTCTTCAACCATACAACGATTACATGGTTCGAGTAACGCTTTCAACCAATCATTTCTTCCACTTGCAATTGATCACTCCAATAAATTGTCTAATTCAAAAGTGAATGAACGTAACCCTTCTCGTTTCCGAGAAGCCATGCATAAGCGTCTGCAGTCAACCACAGACAACCTAGTTGACGTTCATTTTACTCGGCATATTTCTGTTGCGTGATACTGCTGTGTAATGCCACTATATATAATTGTGTTGTTTCAATTATATATTTTTTTCTTATAATCATGTTGTTTGCTTTTGTCGGTCATGACGATATTTTTTTTTTTCATTGTATAGATGACATTTCTCCATTGAAGATTATTTGTTTGTTGAAGCGGTGTACAATCTCAGATCTCGCATTCCTCTCGCTTCCTGATAAGTGATCGGAGGGGCGCTGCACGGCGAATGTGCGCGTAACGCCTCCCATTTCGATACCAGCGCTCGCTATAGGCCGTGTGTGTTCCGGCGGTGCCGTTATACTATGGACAGCTTCCGCGCAAGGTTCCTACATTACGAGTAATAACGAGCTCAATTAGTACATTCCTTCAACTGTTTGATCATCTACACCGACCGGCGCCATTTATGCGAGCGGAGCGCAACGCGATACCGCAAGCGAATAATCTTAGCAACGTCCCCCAACTTCCATTCTTTTTTTTTTTTCCTAAACCGCTGTGGGCGTCTATACGAACGCAAACGTATGCGTAAAAACGAACGAGGAAGCAGTATAACATATAACTGACGCTGTTGCAAAAAAAAAAAAAAAAAAGGTGCGCGCACGCGCGCGTGTGTGCATATATAATCACGCGGTCGGTGTCGCGACGAGGAAGTCGACGACTGAAACCGAGAAACGGCCGCGGTGCTGTGGCCCGTGGGCACTACAGATGAGGCGCGCGCCTGTTTTCTTATTATGTCTGTTTTCTGACACTGGAATTACGCGGGCAATGCGCGCGCCAGAGCGGTCGGGCACGCAACCCAAGTTGGCACGCATCCCCGAGCGGATCGTTTAAGTCCGATATCAATTATGGTTACGGCGCTGGCTGTACACGCATACGCGCGCTGTCTCGTATTGCTCAATTTCGTCGGAACATAAACAATGACTGAGTAGCTGCAGAAAAGATTGCACAGTTACGTCAAAGCGATCGCGTTTATGCGTAAATAATGGCGCGCTTGGGGGTCCCTCTGAATTCTAAGACAACGGGACAAACGAGAAAAAAAAAAAAAAAAAAAAAAAAAAAAAACGTTTGGACAAACTCTGCCGTTTGAAAGAGGCTTTCAAAGACCTATCGGCCAACATTACAGTGTCGCTCTGCCTACTGAAATTTGTGCGCAAAAAAACAAAAACAAAAACAAAAAAGAACAAAACAAAAACAAGGAATTAGCACCAGACAGGAGCAAGTACATAAACGCGTACATGACTCCACTTGCTGCGGCCTAGCTGGTACTTTATTTATTCAAAATATTTTCAACGAACTATAGCCAACTGTCAAATTTGCCTCTCTGCCAGTTTGCAACCCTTGGAATTTGGTCCACCTCATGCAGAGTTATCAACCCTTTAAAGTGACACTATAAAGACACTAAACCAGTTGAGACTGATGAAGTATTATTTCAAAACTCTACATCCGTCAATCTTGCGGTAGGAGGTTGTTACCAAAGAACATGAAGGCTACAGACTTCCATTTCTGGAATTTCGCCATCAGCGTCCGTATACGTTAAGTACAATGGCGTCACGGATTTCAAAGTATTTGATTTCTTCATATTTCGGTCGTTGTGGGTATACAGCTATGAGCAAAGGTTCTTGAATATGCGAAGTTCCGGTCTTTGGCTCGTTTAAAATACAACGTAGTCGATCTTAATTAATCGACAGATGGCTAGGCCAGAGCAAACGCCATCGAAATCCATGACGCCACGGCAAGGTGGTTTTGACCACTATGTAACAAACCGGGTTACGCGGAATGTAAACGAGGACGGACAATGTGACGGTCGAGGAACTCAAATAAATAGCGATACTGACGGTGACAGTTACTAAAAACTCTGACTGTAGATTCTAGTACACAAAGCGCACGTGCATTGCCCCCGATGTAAAAAAAAAAAAAAAGAATTATAGGGTTCTACGTGCCAAAACCACGCTCTGATTATGAGGACGCCGTAGCAAGGGACTCCGGAATAATTAGGACTCCCTGGGGTTCTTTAACGTCCGCCTAAATCTATAGCACACGGGTGTGCTGTTGTGTCTGGCGGTCCTTCGGGACAAAGGAGGCCTCATCGACAGACATGGAGCTGTGGAGTGCTCTAGCTTCACGCTTGTCGTTTCTCGCGTCCAGGGAGCGACACCGTCACCTGGGACTGATGGATGAGCAATTATTCCCCAGGCTGCAATGGGTGATCGGTCTCGTGCGTCGCTAAAACGGCAACGTCGCTCTTGGTGTGTTTCCGTGAAGCACCAGAGCCCGCCCGAACTACGACGAGGCCCGACGCCGACTGTGACGCGCCAACCTGGAGCCCCCTTCCGAGACAACAGCCACCGCCCTCACTGGAAACGGTGGCTTCCGCAAAATGATCGTCAAGGAGAGGCGACTAATTCTTGAAAGGGGCCAGCGTCGACCATTCCCGTGGGAACCACATCAACGTTTGATTCCCAAGGTGTCATCCGTTACCTGGTGTGCGGGGGCGATCAGGCGACATTGGAGGCGGAGCCCGGCGGGACGGGGACACATAATAGGCGGGATATGGCGAACTCGTCGAAGATTGTCATTGGCTAAAGAAGAACTAAAGTGTATTCCCTCGTCGAGTGAAAGAGGGAAACGAAAGGGATAAAACAGCGGGACTTGAGTGTTGTGAGGACGCTCGGGCATGTAAACGTTAGAACATGCAAAAGACTTAGGATGTAGAGGGTCATGGAGTCATGGGTCAAAGTCATGGAGCCCTTGTAAAATACCCCATGTAAATTTGTATATAAAACCGTTTCCTGATCTCACTGGACCTCTCCTTCTCCCGGTACCTGGCACGGCACCATCCATGGAACCTTCGTGGCCCCTCGGACTTCGCAACAGTGGCCGCTATGTAACCACGGCTGAAATGTGTTTCCCCACAGGTGAAAAGTGTTTCCCGTGAGTTCTGCCATAACTTGAAGCCTAACGGTTTCGAGTTACGCCAGAAGAACCCGAGGACTCGGTGGGCTAGAAAAGTGCACCGCCTAGCCGTGACGTCATATATTATTGACGGCTTCTGCTGTGGTTTAGTCGACTCTATATCGGTAAAGTCAGACCACATAGTATACGCTGAAAGAGCCAAAGACGGAACAATTGGCAAGTTACTGATAACTTTTACTTCGTCCACAGAGCCCCAAATACGAGAAAAATATACTTTGAAATTCGTGACGTCACAGCGAAGTGCCGGCGGTAAGGTACTTGAGCAAAATTTAAAAAAGAAGAAAAAAAAAAGGTTTTATTTTCAGTTTTAATAATCAACCTTAAACCGATTAAATGTTTCTCTTCATAGCGTCCCTCTAAGATATGATGGATGCATGGAACGCCACTATGTATAGGTGAGATAAAGAGGAAATGTCGATATGGGTTCGGTTCCCCCATCACGGGTGTATGGCTCTGCGAAGGGAGGCCTTTAATTGTCCTGTGGTGGACTGATACGTGTGGCAGTGGGAGTAACGATGATGATGATGATGATGATATCGACAACAAAACACGCGAGACGCGCGCCACTTCACCATATATGTATACGAGTAGTAGTAGTAAACGTTTATTCCATGAAGGAGCACCACACGAAACCAACGAGGCAACGCCACGACAAAAAACGAGTAGAAAACTAAGTCCCCCGTGTATAGTTGCCGCATTATCCGAACAATAATTGCGCATGGCTGAAAATTGGGCGACCTTCGTTATACAGCGCTGCCAGCGTGCACTTGTTTGCTTCGCGGCTGATGGAGAAACAAACCTGTTCCACATGCTGCCTTATAGCTATGCCAATCGCAGGCGACGAAACCGTAGTTAAAAAAAAAAAAGCAAAACAAAAAATGTGTTGTGCAACTGGGGCTGCGAAAACATTCCCCGGCTCCAACGCATGCAAGTGCGCGCGATGCTCCTAGAAGCGTTTTATGCGTATGAAAATTGCACATTGTGCGCCGTGATCGCGTACGTAACACTCGCATGTATAAATATTGCACGGCAACAGCCTGTACATAGAGTACATAGACATGCGTGGCGTGGTAGGGGAGAGTATGATATATGTGTCTGGCTATGGCATTTTACCATACGAAAAAAAAAAAAAAAGTTTACACAAGATGAAAGCGTCGTAGTCAAGAAGCTAACTTGCTTCATCTCAAATAAATAAATAAATAAATAAATAAATAAATAAATAAATAAATAAATAAATAAATAAATAAATAAATAAATAAATAAATAAATAAATAAATAAATAAATAAATAGCAAGAGCAGTTACCATAGAGGTCCCGTTCGAAAGCAACGTTTGACTGCTTGCCGTAATACTAAATCGACACAAAAAGTCCGGCTGTCATGGAGTACCTTGCAGACTATACATGCCAAATGATCATTGCGCGCACCAGTTAAGGCACAGTGTCACACATCGGCACGAATCGAAGCCCTACGTATACAGAGGCTTCGGCCCGCACGTTCCTTGCGCCAAGGGGTTTTCAACGAACTGTAACACAAGTGAAGAGAACACGGCTACGGCGGACGAGTTCTCAACGAGCGTTTATATGGTGTACAGTTTTCGACACGCATACGCAATGCTATCGCGAGCTCGCTTCTCGACTCGCCGGTGTGTTCTTTACGAGAGCATTAGCGGTATACGGAAGCGGACGCACTGACCGTGTTCTGGCTATGATCGCGCGAGCGAGGAACCGCGAAACGTGCGCAACAGAGAGAGAGAGACACGGTGCCAAACGCCTACGCAGCTCACTTCAACAAATTACCGGAGGGTTCAACTCTGACGCTACAGTCTATGGGAGCTGCAACTGCGGTGGTTCGGCCGGCACGGGGGTCCTTCTGGCTTCAAACGGCTTAGTGACTTTGCAAATTGATCATTTTCGACGAAATGATGCCTTCTATAAAATGCAACAATTCGCAACGATTACGCATGTGGGCGAAGACCAGGCGACGCGTTCTACACTAGCGCGTGTCCCCCATCTCGGAGGCCACGCTTAAAGCAGCTGCACTTGACACACTCACAGTCGAACCGAGATGCATCTGAACCCAGATATAACGAATTATTGTGTATAACGAACAGCGGCAAAATCCCCTAGAAGATATTTGTATGAAATTTTCATTTCATATATCGAATTACCTATTAGCGAACTTTTTTTTTTTTTGTGATCCCCTTCAGATTCGATATGTCCGGGTTCGACTGCATGTAGTTCAGGAGGAAAACGATGGAACTGTGCGAAATGAGAAGAGGTGAGAGAGAGAGAGAGAGGGACACCTTAGGTTGTTTCAGAAAGGAAGGTTTGCCACAATCATGTAGCGCAAAGCTGCAGAACATTATTTCTCGAAAGGTGCTGCGCAGACGACAATGAGCAAGATCGCGCCGCGATGAGCCAGTTATTTGCGTGCAGGGCGCGCGCATCAGTCGCTGCAATTGCTTCTACACACTCGGGCAATGCGAAACTGTGCGAGCGGTACAAAGACTCCCTGGTAAGAACAAGCGGCCTCCCGATAGCGCGTGCCGCTTGGACCCACGGTTCGTACAGAACATGCGACTCAACATTCGAGGACAATTCAGGGATTTCAAGGATGTCAAAGGCCGGAATTCAAGGAAGGGGAAGAAATCTTATGCGTACACATATACACTGGAAAAGAGTGAAATCTCCTTTTTTAGCAGCGACTTCTTTCAGCTAAGCAGCAGCTGCTGAGTTGGACACACGCTTCCATCTCTTCAGATGGCTTTTCAAAGTTGGCTAATTCCCCATTGTAATAGAGTCAATCGCCTTCTAGCGTGATGGTTAGTACAGTGTCCGGCTTCGGCCAAAGATACTCGTCGCGTAATTAATGCTAAATGGCTGAAACTTACTTTGTGCCAGGCATGTAGCCATGATATGGCTGCGATGTGAACTAAACAAAACAACAAAAATAGTGTTACGCGGCATGGTAGCTTCTGGCTTGATCTGGCTCCACGACGACAACGGTAATTTAAGAAAGCCTGCCACGGCTGGCTGTGGACACGTCACATTGCTTCGCTTAGCGACACTTCGAAAATAAAATGTGAGATCATTTCCTGATACAGAGTCCATGTAGCATAGTCCCGATGCGGAGTTTGTTACTTTCAATGTTCGAAGGTCGCCCCCAACCATAGTGTTCAAGGAATTTAAGAAGCACATTTATTTTCAAGGAGTTCTAAGGGCCTTTGAATCTCTTTTCCAATATATACTGAAGGGTTTCCAAAGATTTCAAGGGATTACACGATCCCTGCAACTATTCACTATAGCTTTTCGCATGGTCTGCTCGCTCACAGTAAATATTTAAAAAAGAAATGCTAGGGACGAATAAAATAATTGTAGGCCTATCCTGTACCGGAACCGGTGCAAGTCTTGAATTTCATCCCCGACTACAATGAACGAGCGTATCCTCGCCAAACGGCGTCTCCATGCGACAGCTGTGCGTCGACTTTTCGAAAAGGCCGCAGCTTTAATTAAACGTATATATACAACACGGTCAGCCCATACAACGGGGTTGGTCTACCACACCCATATAAAGGTGGTAGACTGCGCTTAAGTCCTTATCATGCTATGCGTACGACTTTGCCTTTGTTGTGGCACTAGGTATACTCTCTCTCAAAATCCGGTTTTCCTTTTGTTCTCCATCAATCACAACTTGTATTTGCGTACCACAAAGCGACGAGAAACACGCGGCAGAAGGGACTTGCGAGCGTGGCACACTTATATCTTTGCTTGCATGTCGCGCGTATACACGCCCATGCAATTAATAAGAACCGATGTACACTCGCTTAGGCAACAGTCATTGCGTTTAGCGCATACGGCTGCAAAGCTCCAACTGGGCGCTAGCTGTGGCGTTTGCTTAACGGAACATTCATCTACACTCAACTGTGGCCTGCGACATTGTATATTGAGCCCTTATAGTGACCTTCCTATGGTTTCTCGGTGTGTTTCCACTGCAATCAAATAAAGCGGCTTTGGCTGGATTACGGATTTCCCCTTCCCGAACGCAAACTTGGCAGATACGAAGCGCTTAACTAAGAACGTAGCACTGTAGAAGGTGATTCGGAAATTCCTACTCCATTTCTTGCAGCTGTGATACGAGCAGCACTCATATCCGAAGATACACTTATAGGTATGGGGAATTTGGCGGCGCTTTACAGGCTGAACGCCAAAACGGAGATGCATGCGAACTGCAGGTATACACCGTCGACTATACGTCATCGTTACGTTATCAGCGCGCTAGGTTTCGCGGTAAGAATCTATCGCGCGGCTCCGTAAAAGACGGGTGCGCTATATATAGAGAGATGTCAAATTCGTTGTCCGTCTTATCCACGACTTCTGTACGTATACACGCCACCCACAAACTGCACACGAGCAAGCGCTACAGGAACGCGTGTTCTTGAGATATCCACGAAGTCGATCCCGCTGTGCCTTAGGCTTTCGTGGATCGAGCGCGATCGATCAACGTCGCGCACTTTCTCCTCACGCTTCTCTTTGGCCTCGTCATCCTCCAAGTCGGGCTTCCCTTATAACGCCGTGCCGTTCGTGCAATTAATTAATCGCCTGCAGAAGCGCAAGGTCCTCACGATGCACGCACTCTCACCCGCATCGACGACCTTCATACATACCGGTAGAGTGATGCCCTAATCCACAGTCACGGCCCACCGGGCGAGATCGTGTTTTCGAAACGACCGAAAGACACGCCAACGCCAATAGCAAGACAAACAAACAAGCACGCAACACACGTACGAAACGAAACAAGCAATAAACAAGTATTATGCGGCGAATTTCCCGTTGCGATCGCTCGTGGCTTTCGTTTCCGAGTGATCACATATTCCGGACCGTGCGCGCGCTAATTTTTTTTTTTTTTTCCTTCGGAAGACCGTTGTTTCATATACAGCATGTATCGCTAATGAGCGCTCTCAGATTTCGTCTAAGAATAGGCGATTCGAGATTAAAATGATAACTTTTAACGACCAAGCCTCGTAATATAGTGCCGCACATCGAAATTTGCTCAATACTCGCCAGTAATATTACTTTATACATTCGCTACAATTAACTTTATATTAAACTATCCTTAACGGGCATCTTGTATAATTCCAGAATTGAAGTCGGGCAGCACTCAGAATAACCTTTCGCTAGAAACTTTGTATTTAGCACCATGGCAGTCGACAAATGCGAACTCAAACTAAGTGAATTGCCGTTCCAGTTCGACAGCGCGAAAGCACATGCACTGGAGCATCAGTGCATTTCGCGGCCGATTTTGTGCACTTATTCGTCGAAAATGATGCAAAGGCAGATCGGTTCTAGCAAATATGGTTATGCTTTGAGTACTTGCTGCCTTCAATAGTCAATAATTAAAAAGATAATTTACGAAATCGCAATTAATAATCACACTGACGATTATCACCCGAGTTGTGATGTATAGGAACGGTATAGGACGGTATAGGAAAATATTAAGCCGAGTTAGATCGATAAATTATTCGTCAAAAAGTCTATCATCATTTTCCGTGTGCCAATATATGACTTTTGTTGCGTACAAAATTGACCCCGAAGGTCCCCCTGCTGCTGCTTGTCAATCTGAACTATAGGAAGAGACAGACAGAGCCGGGATCGTTACAGGCATGAGTAACCATACAATATAGAGACCGCGGTTTGAATGCACAGAGAAGACATCAACGAGATATAGGCAAAATTCTAGAGTGCTACACATGTATATCAAACCTGATTACCTCAAGCACGCCAGGTGACTATTTGTCGCAGCCCTCTTTCAAAGGGGCTGCCAACAGAAATCATGAATGAATGAATGAATTCTAGGGTTTTACGCACTGGAACCACGACTTGATTACGAGGCACGCCGCGTCGTGGGGAGCTTCGGATTAATTCTGACCACCAGGGGATCTTTAACGTGCCCCCAATGCACGAGACACGGCCATTTTTTTGCATTCTGCCCCCATCGAAATGTGGTCGCCGCGGCCGGGATCTGATCCCGCGACGTCGTGCTTTGTAGCGCGACACCATAGCCGCTAAGCCACCGTGGCGGGTAACAGAAATCATCGTCATCTTCATTTTCTTCAGTTTATTGCTACAAAATCTCCGTTCTCGCTACGAATGACGAATTAGCTGTTACAGAAACCTAACATTTCTATATCTATAGCTAGACCTTTACATTTTTCCTTCAGTGTCCTTTTAACCTGCGCCTATTATGAGACGCTATATCGTCGACAGAAACACGCGGTGCAATGAATATGCCGCTCGAAACTGCGTTCTTCGCAGACCGGCTATATTCTGGAAGCCGGTTTCGAAACGCACGACGTATACCTCTACACCATCGACTGCTGCGCGCGACTATGCACACTGCATACTACTGAGCCTGCAGCTAGCATCTGCTTCTCCGACGCAACAGGGAAGTTGCTGCGCACCAAACGCACAGTACGATATATGCGCCCACGTTACACCGACATATACCTATGCAGTGCAAGCGCGCGCTATGTATATATACAATATACGACGGCCAACACGACCTTACCATGACAGGCGTGGAATGCGCCGGACTGCTGCGATAACCGCGGCATATTCGGGCTACATGCTCGAGGAAGGAGGAAATATTTTTAAAAAAGGCAACTTACGATCGGCGGCGTTTCTTTGAGCATCGAACGAGCGTGCAGGTCTAGCTGTTAAAGAGATACACTAAAGACGAACATCAAGTTACGCTGTATTAGTAAACTATATATACGCATCTGCAACAGCAAAATGACCACTCTATAAGCGTAAAAAAAGAAGGAAAATTTAAGCCAGATAAAATCATGAGGGAACGGAAGGCGGATGGCGCCGCTAGCAGCTGCCACCAAGTTCCCTCGTATACCGGGTCGCCATCACGTCACGAATACTGACAGCGTCTGCTCTGATCTATATAACCTCTATCCGGAAAGAAGGATCCCCTTACATCCCGAAAGAACCATCGGACTCAAGCTAGCAACTTTCGCGAACTTTTCCGGCACCTAAAAGGCCTAAATAAGTCGAAATCCGTGGCGTCATAATAATAACTCCTAAAATAACTATAAATCCGTGACGCATAATAATAACTCATATGATAACTCGAAATCCGTGACGTCCAACCGAGGCACAACGATACTGAGGTATCGGTCTGAAATTCGATAAACTGAAGTTTGTCCTTATATAACTATATTGACTGTTATTTAACTATTTTACCACCCCCCCCCCCCCCAAAAAAAAAAAAAAAAAACACGAAAGACTTTACCTATTTAAGCTGACCTATAAAGTTGTTCTTTAGTGGCTCTTGGCCATACGGGGCCATGGAAGCTGACGTCACGCCGGTATACTGCAACACCCACGTCACGGCCGCTCGATGGAAACGCACGTATCCATCAGATTATACGTAACCATCAGGTGGTCGCGCCCACATAAATTGACAGATAGCCGAAAAACGAGCAAGCATGCAGCGATACGCCAACCTGTCACACTTATATTTTGTCGCTGCGTGCATTCACGAGGAGGAAGCACTGGTCGACCAGCGTGATGATACGGCTACGGGCTTCTGGCAAAGAATGTAGGAGTCAAACCGCGACTAATTACGAGCGCAGTAGAAGCTGCAGCATGTAAATGATGCAGTCGAAATGTATGCAATATAGAAGTCGTTTAGAATTTATGCTGCTGAATTAAGCGGTGGCAAACGGCGCAAGCCCACTGTCGATAAGGAAGACGGAACACGAACGAGGACAACGGGGATCAAGACCTGTTAAGCAGATCCCTCGCTTAATTAGAGCCTCGATCACACATATGTTATTTATTCTCGGCCGTCACGCGAAGTTGGCACTTTACAACGGTCGAGTTTTGTTTACTGTATACCTGTTTTCGTAAATAAGCGTCAGTCCCAGAATAAAACGCGAGGGAAAATCTGCGTTGGCCTAAGGCCCGCGGATTTCCCGGCACGAACCCTTATAACATTATACGACCCATAAAGGACGGCACAGCGGAACACCGGCTCGAAAGAGGAAGAGAAGGCCGTTTGCTAAGGGCCACGGATGTTCGGCTCACGTTTCATATAAATATACAGAACGTGGCTCATCTAAAAGTACGATTACGCTGTTTTCGCAGAACGTGATCGCTTTACCCGAATAAAGGCGACGCGGGTTAATACGGACATAGACACCGCGTCCAGGACTGCCTACAAGATTCATTACTCCAAGCCAGCGCCCTCCCGAACACTAATCCCTTCGCACCATACCGCCCGCTATAAGAAAGACCAATCAAAAGTAAGAACGAATCGATTATCAAATATAGTACGCAACGTGTTTTGCATGCATGCGCTATCGAGTGGGCCACCACGCAGCCGGGCTGCCCCTACACAGATGCTGCAGCGTCAACAACGCGCTACTACAAACCTGTCACCGCGGAACCTTGGCCGTCACGCTTGGAGGTTTTCCCCCTGGAAGTGGTCCAAGGCTGTATAGCCTCCGTGTGTCTGTGCGTGTGATGTGTGGCCTAGACGTGCGTATACAGAATTCCAGACGGCGCAAACATTACCCGACTCGTAAACGCAGAGAATACCGTGTGACAAGCGAATGAGAATCGCCGAGCTTTCAGCGATATTCGAATTCATATAGGGGGCGCGCGCGTGGGGGGGGTGGGGAGGGGGGGGGGGGTAGGAGGGGACTACCTGTCATGTTCCCTGAATATAGTTTCTAGAAAGTTTGGGTGACAGCGCAAACAGACGACCACAAGAAGGGAGACACGGACACACAGGCGCTGACTAACAACTGGTTTTTATTGTGAAGGTTAGCACACCTTATATATGCCAGAGTGAAGCAAGGGAAAGGGGAAAACATAACAAGGGTGACATCGTGCCAACAACGCAAGCGCAATACAGCCAACCAAGCGCAACAAGACGCAAACAATTATTTCTCTTTCTAATCTGAACCCCCGATAGCCGCATCCAGAAGACCATATTCCGCGTCAAAGAGAGCAAGGGAACGGTTGCTGAAGCACTTGCTAGCGAACTTCCTGATGTGGTAGGCTTCCAAACTGATGCGCGCTGTCTTGCCACTACTCTTTCCTAAAATCGTCGTCTCCTTTAACCGGGCCACACAACCAGCGCACTTACTAACGTGCGCAACTATATGCGACAAATACGCACATATGTCTTGTTCTTGTGATCACAAATGGCCGCTCAAAGCGACCACATCACATATATACACGCTTTAAGAAACGACGGGACGCATGCACAGAAGCTCGCTTTATGGCACCGCGCTTCACCTTTTATTATGCATAATTTTTTTTCTCCCCCCTTTAAAGAAAAGCTCGCGTACTCGCAGGTATACAATATCCAGTGCCAAAATGCACGCGAGCCAGCAGGGGCGAAACGGAAAAAAAAAAAAAAAAAGCACGCGGTCCTAGCTTCCCGGCTCGCAAGGACGACGCAATTATCGCAGTCGCGGTGCAGCTTAGCTTCGGAGGAACCCCTTTTAAATCACCAGGCGCTGCAGTTGTATAAATCGCCGGCATAATACGTCCCCGAGTACAATTTGCGGCAATTGCACGATGCAGCAATGTATACGGGGAACCCTGCTGGCGACCAATTAGCCATCGTGCCAACGGAGCGAGGATTCACTATATGACAGTATAGGACAGCGAGAGAGGCGTGCCTCCGCGAGCAGTAATGCACTGTCCGGCCAGCGACACTTGGCGTTAATTGAGCACAACGGCGAGAGGAAGCCAAAGCTATAGTGCGCGCAAGTGCAAGCAATAACGGCGGGGAAATGCGAAACTAATAATGCGCATACTCGCACGAGAGGGAGCACGCGGCGCCAACGATCGTGGGATGATAATGAATTAACTGTTGTTTTCTTTTGTTTGCAAGCGGATATATATATATATAGAGAGAGAGAGAGAGAGAGTTGGTGTCCCCTGCCACGGACTAAATTGGGCACAGGGATGCAGACACAGCCGACTGAGCCAGCAAAGTCCAACGTATCACCTTGGCTATGCAGAGTTAAAGAAGAAAAACAACAAAATTAAATTCAGAGGTTTTATACGATCCGATCTGAACCACGATCCGATTATGAGGCACGCCGTATATAGCAGTGGACTCCGGATTAATTCTGACCACGTATAGGGTTCTTTAAGATTAACGCAAAGTCCGTAGCGCTTCTGACGTGTTGGAGCGAGTTTTCAGTGGTGGATAGTTCAGCAAACTAATTAATTATGCTAATAAATGTTAACTCAAAACAATTATATTGCTTTTATTTGTTTCTTGGCGCGAATGTATTCTCCTTGGCAGGAAATAAAGCGAGGAAGTTATAATTTTCCCTGACGGTGTTTGAGTTTTGGTGGGTTAAAAAAAAAAGAGCCCATGTAAGCGGCATGACTTGTCTAAAAATGTACAGACTAAACCAATTAAGCGGTACACTTCCCACAAAAGAAATCTAAATAAATAAAAAAATCTACGTGATTACCCACGGACTTTTTTATTATACGTCACGCTTCCATGCGCGTTTATTATTTTTGTTTAAGATATACGGCTGAAGTCGCTTTATAAAGGAAGAGGGGAAAAATACGCTGGGTTTTATGTGCCAAAACCACGACATGATTATGAGGTACGCCGTAGGGAGGGGGGACCCCAGATTAATTCTGACCACCTGGGGATCTTTAACAAGCACCCAATGCACTAAAACGGGCGTTATTATTTATATAAAAATGTTCGAGCCTTTGGTCACCCGAGAAACCTGCCTATGAACTTTAATGAACTCCGATATACGAGTGAAGCTTCCTCTTGTTTTTCGTTTTTCTCTCTTTTTTAATAAGTAAAAATGAAGGACGCGACAAATATCTGATGAACAGTATAAGTGACACGGTTAAGCCAGCAAGACCAAATACGCTTACAATGAGCGGAACTGGTGTACTATATACAGCTTCTGAAGATGAGACTTCACACATCTCCGGGTGAAAAGTCAGAATTCATTTGCGACTGCGTTCCGCAATTGCAGTCGCATTGCTCATATCACCTCATTCCGCATTCTCGATCACATTCTGACCTCCCCCTCCCCTCCTCTCCCACCCTCCTTTATGAATTCCTGGCGCGCTACAATACAGTTGTCTTGGCACCGCGTTTCCAGTGCCCGAACAGGAAGAACCCGCATGACGCAAGACTTGGTTATAGTCAACGCTCAGAAGGCAATTACACGAGCGCTGCTGCAGGGTGAACGCGGGTCGCGGTCACTTAATTTATAATTAAGACAGCGACGACCCTGTTCCGAGAAATGCGTGCTTACTCAAAAACTAAACACGAAGGGGGCGAGATGTGCCAGATAAGCGCTGCCGGAACGTAAGACGTACAACGTGTCGTGTCGCCGATTTTCCCGTCGCATACAAAGAACGAATTTAGGCGTTAATTAATGCCCAACAGTTTCCAACAAAAATTACCAGAGGGAACTACTCTGCGATCGTTTATAGCGACTGTGGGAGTGGCCGATTACTACCAGGATTTGTTCAAATTTTCCTATACTTGTGGCTTGAAACGTTCTTGCGGCGTTATTTATTACGCTTTCTTTTCTTAAACTTCCGAGCAATATAGTCTTCTCAACGCAGCAAGGCAATGAGTCTCTGCGCACATCAGTAATAACGGGGTAGTTGTCGCATTTGCGACGCATGCAGTGTCTCGCTCAAAAATTATAAACTGGCAAAGTCACAAAGCAGTTTGAGGCTAGAAGGTCGAGTAAAACCGCGTATACTAATCGTTCTCATGCAGACTTTGAACCACGCCATACTCACAGCTATATAGTGCTGGAGTTCCTTCTACAGTTTTCCGTATACGAAACTCTACAGCCGGGCGGACGCGCGTCTCCACGAAGCTCGCGATTTACGCCCCGTTCTCCTCGCGCATCCTATACAACGACATTTGGGCGTTGTTGAAACCGCACCGTCAGCAGCAATTTAGCGTGACTCGCGCCCATATACGCCACAATCCAGAACGACAACAAAGTACACAGAGACCGTTTCAAAATGAAAAGGAAGGTCCGCGGCTAACGGGGACACCCCGCGGGCGATTGTCTTTCCCGCAACATCGGCACACTTCTTAGAAGCCGCACCTCGTAGAAGGCCGTATCTTAGGAGGCCGTTATCTTCCATTCCTGGCAGTGCATGGCGGCGCCAGCTTTCCGAGGCATCAGTGTGAGAGAAAACACCTCGGTGATTCAGTGGCTATATATAATTGTGTGCTCTGCACGCTCGTTAGCACAAGGTCGCGCGGGATCCATAATAATGACCAAATGGGCAGTGTTACGAGGGGGATATAAGATGCAAGTGCGCCCGTGAACCTATGTACGCTTCAGCGCACGTTAAATAAATACACTTTGGCGGAGAAAAACTAGTACGGAGGCCAGCACTATATCCGGCATCCATAATCGCGCAGCTGGTGAGGCTTTTGACCGAATTATCTTACAGACGAACACATTAATCCAAAGCATCCTCTCCACTCATGCATGTCCACCTCGGTCAGAAGAGCGCCTTTATTCATTGCCCAATAGGGAGCCTACATGCAACGCCGTTTTAGGGTGGTGACAGCCTTTGTAAGGTCACTTGCCGCCGCCAGCTAAATTGGCGGGTTAAATCTGGGGCACAAAATGGCGAAAGACCAGCCGACAGACCACATTTCCCGCTACCCTTGGTGACGTGAAATTAATTAACTTCTTTTAACAAACTTTGGCCTCAGCAGCCAGAGACAAATGGCGCGTCTGATCGCCGTACACGGCACGTCTACGTTTTAGTTAAACAGACTAGTAAGAACCATCTTTATTACACCATATTTCAAAAAGCACCCTTTATATATTATGTACATCTGGAAGGCAACGACAATGCTTAATGCAGTTCACGATCTTGGCGTGGGATAATCCTACCACGAGCACGCCATCGTGCCTTATAACTTGTTGATTTATATGTGTCGCACGACCTGCAATAGAAAAGTAAGTTTGATGTGTTAAAAGGAAAAGGCAACTAGTATATTAAAGATGTATGCAGGTTTCTTGCGCGCATTGGCGTAAAACTAAATAAAGAAATTTCATAGATCGCGTGCCAACATGAGTACATCAGAGCGTGACAAAAAAAAAAAAAAAAAAAAGCAGAAAGACTGGGGACCAAAATGGCTACCCAACAAATTTGGCGGTAAATAGCGGCGTTGCATGTAGGCTCCCTATTGCCCAACCTTCGGATATCGTCGATAATACACCAATCAGTCGATCGATAATGCATCGAACAATTTTTTAATTAATCACTGATTATTCAGAGCTCAACCAAACTTGCTGCAGCTCCTGCGGGAAATAGTAATTACATGACCGACCCTCAGCATTCAGCGTTCCACCGCATCTCCCTGTCCGCGGGCCAGCCCCGAGAAAAAGCCGAGCCAAGCGATCGCGCGTGTGCTCCCCGTAAGCCTTAATGCATCCTTAATGCTCCATTGGCTGCGCCATGATCGACAGTGGCCATATACCGCCACGATCTGGTACAGATGCGCTGTGCTCGGCGACTGAGGTTCGACCCCACCACCGGGCACCTAACTCATTTTTAACAGCGAAGCTGTTTAAGTTATCCGTAAAACCGTGCTCGACGGCCGAAAAAAACATCGCTGAGCGATGACGTCACCTGGGTTGCCTAGCAACCACCTCGCGGAGCGGCGTGTGCTTCGCCTCCTCTCCGTGCCGTGCACATGTCTTGATATGGGACGTTAAGGAGAGAAAATGAGAGCGAGAGACAGAAATTGGGAGCAAGCACCAACGAGGCAACGCTCAGAACTGCTGCCGACGCCGTCCGCGTTTCCCCGCGTTCGCGCCGAACGCGCGCGGTGTCCGTCGGCAGGTTTCGACCAGCCACGCCCCGGCAAGTGTGGAGGCACAGCTTGGCCGTGACGTTACCGGGAGATAAAGCTCGGAGCCGGCGCGACGGCGGCATAAGTCTCGTTGACTCTGTGGCGAGTACATGTAGCCTTGACATAGGACGACCAAAGAAGATCCGGACACCCGAAGAAGAAGCCGCCCATCTTGAAGCGCGTCGCGCGGCCAAGCGAGGATCTGGGCGTCGGCGGCGAGCCGATTCATAGTACCCTGCCTAGCAGCACTCAGCATTTCCTAGCAAAACTCAGCCAAGCCTAGTAAAACCTGGAAGAAAAGCTAGGTCGATCACCAGCTCCGCTGTTTACTCCAGCCTTCCACCACTAGTGCAAGCCGCCCACGTTTTTTTTTTTTTCCTTCTTTAAGTGTGAGCTGTATAAAGCAAGACAGCAGCAGTACGCAGCAGCCACGGTCAGGAAAGACCGGGCGAGTTCGCAAAGGAAGCTTCCCTTTTGCCATAAGATACCAAAGCACAGAGGAGAGCCGTCAGTGAAGTTGTCGGACTCACAGGAGGCGTGCGGGCTCTTCTTAAAGGGCCGGCTGCCCACTGCAACCACGAAGTTAATGGGACATATAGACGCGCATAACCACAGGCTGATCAGGTGCCCGGGACACGCCGGGCTCGAGGAGATACGAGAGGGCTGACGCTCTAGATCGAATATTTAGTAACCGAGCAAAGCCCTCAGCTCCCTCGAGCCAAATGGCAATACCGACAACAGCCAGGGATATTCGTCTAGCTCACCAGCGTCTCACACGCGAAATATACGGAACTCCCCATAAATCCCTCAAAGGTGGGGAGGCCGCAGACCTCTGAAAAATTCGAGCAAACGTTTATCCAAATTTATTAAGGCTAAACAAAATTTATCTGACGCTCTAAATCTGGGTATTTGTCCTTGGTGTGGCGATAAACCGACGTTAATAATTATACTACATCTCGTGGGGGTGCACCAAAAAAAAAAAAAAGAAAGAAAAACAAAACCTAGCGTACGTCCTAGGGAATAAGATAAATGCTAACACGTAGCAGTTGGAGGCACAACGCACCAGCTTGGACCCAGAGGTACAGCTAGCACTTCTGGATCGAGTCGGGCGGGCGGCTAAGGCCAGTGGGGCCCTGGACATAGGGCCCCACCCATAATGCTCCCCCCCCCCCCCCCTCCCCTTTAATAAAGTTTTCTTCTTCTCCTTCGCTTTTAATAAAACGCGGTCATACCTGAATTTTACGCCAGCTCTGGAAAACCCAAAGGCCTCGTTTTCCTATCAGCGGAGCAAAATAAGTTCTTTATAAAGGAGCGAGCGCAAGCGATACAAGCAGCGCAACTGAAGCAAAAGGCCGACCGACCAGCCAACCCTTGAGCACTCGGGGGAGCTCTATCTCGCGCGGACCTTGTCTCGTGGTGGGTAATGCATACATTTACTTACTTTTCCCGAAAGGACCACGACGTGCACACAATCGCTCGCACGTCTCAAGGAACCACCGTCCTTGCCTTGAAGAGGGGGGCGGAATCACACGCTCGAAGCAGCTGCCCTTTCTTCACAAGAACCAATACGAGACAAAGCTGCATCCTCCGAGTAATATAGTTTCCTACCAGAATTACTAGAGAGGAAATTCTCTGGCGATGCGATCGCTCAGGTACCGTTGGGAACGATGGTTAGCACACACGGATTTGTCTATATAACTTCGTGCCTGCGGCTTCAAGACATATGTCCTCCTTGCGACTCTGTTTACTACGTTTTATCTGCCTTTATTGGCCTATAGATTTCGAAGCAATCGTGTTTACCCTAAACGAAAAAAGGAATAAGATTCCGCGCACATGCGTATAATCGTTGAGTCGTCGCATGTTTATAACGCAATATTTTGTTAAAAGTGGTCATTTGCAAAGTCACAAAGCCAGTTGAAGCCAGAAGGAGAACATAGCTTAGGCTAATCCGCGTACTATATATAGCCAGCATTCCCGTGCTGGCTATGTATATACACTGCCACCAGCGTCTCCCCCCCCATACACTTACTTATAATAGGTGCGAACAAACGCTCGCACACACGGGCGCGAGAGACGATGTGGAGAAAATGAAAACGGTACGACAAAAAATAAAAAACGAAGAAAATAATAAACAGACCTACCTGCACGCGTGACGAGATGTGACGTTAGCACGAAAACTTCCCAGGCACGCGAACAGGGTTGCGAGGCGACGTCGCGGTCAATGTGACCGCAAGGCATATTATGCTCGTATATGTATCACAGGAGATGATGACCATTAAGAAAGGTGCCAGAGCAATAAGAAGAACAGAGGGGATAGATTTTTTTTCTTTCTGAGCCGCATGAAGCCAACAGACAATAGAAGTGTATATAGGAGATATTAGCCACTCTTTCTTTACAGAAATCCGGAAATAATAAAAAAAAGAGATATGAAAGTGGACGAAAAGACAACTTTGCGCACGCAGGAGTCGAGCCCACACATTAGAGAGCTTTAGATTAGGAGGGACGCAAGCGTAGGGGCCCCCTAGCGCTTGGGGCCGCACTACTGCGCACGCGCGGACCAGTCTGCGCGTGCGCAGTAGTGCGGCCCCAAGCGTTAGGGGGCCCTTACGCCTGCGTCCCACTAATCTAAAGCTCTCTATTCTCCGCGGTATTCCACTCTGTGCCGATCGCTCTCTTAGGCCAATTCACAGTGGGAAAGCGCGTACGTAGAGGGCTATCTATCATTGGTGCCGGCGGGGACGCTGCACATGCATACGCTCTGAACGTGGTGTAACATTCGCTGACAGGCGGACAGGCTCAAAGAACATTTTTTTTTTTTTTTTGCGTAGCTTGCACTGGAGGCGCAGTGCTAAAGAGACAGCGGAGCTGCTGGGCACCTAGCTAGTCCTGGCTTTTGGGCTAGGCTAAGCACTACCAAGTCATCCCCAGCATTTCCCGGAATTTATTGATTATTGATCGATTAGCTATTGATTGGCTATCGATGACTGACTAAGCTTAAGTAGTCCCAACCATGCTTAGCTTGACTCAGCCAGCAGTAGCGCACCCATGGAGGATC
Source organism: Dermacentor silvarum (assembly GCF_013339745.2). NCBI lineage: Eukaryota > Metazoa > Arthropoda > Arachnida > Ixodida > Ixodidae > Dermacentor > Dermacentor silvarum. The sequence continues at coordinate 148,304,757 of NC_051155.1, forward strand.
TCTGCCAGGAGGGGGGTGACAGTTTGCCTTAGTTTGCCAATACCATCTAAACAGCACTAATTTCAATTTCTTCGCAGGAAATTGTCAAAAAATGCGCTTTTTGCGCAAGTTTGCGAGTGTGCAGGCGATTGCGCGTCTTACGTACATCTTAGTTGCAGTACTCAAAGGCGCAAGGAAAGAAAATGGGTTAAACAAAAAAAAAAGGGGGGGGGGGTAACTCGGCCTCAGGAGGGGGGGGGGGGATGTTAGAACCCCCGAACCCCCCCGTCGGTGCGCCACTGTTAGCCAGCCAGACTCAGCTTCGCTAGTTCGCAGGGGTATGTGCCATTGCGCTTGGACCCTTTCTGCACTGCCGCCAGGATCGGCCCACATTTTTGGGATTCAGCAGACACATTACGCCCGGCTCCACTGTTAAAAACACGCCGATATATACCTGACACATTCCGGCAGCCTCCGTGGTAGCCTGGAGTGAAAATGGATTGAAGGCAAGGAGCGAATGCTTCGTGTTTTCTAGCGCCACACTCAATTGCTATGCTATACGTAGCACAACGCGTAGCCCCGCTGGAGAGCTGGTGTTCACCCTCGCGGAAGCTGGCTATCGTGTATGCTGTATAGGGCATGGTGCCACGGCACGTGGCGCAGATCCCGAACACCGATTAACGCCATATATACACAACGACAAAATCAGCGATGCTACTCGACGCAGGCTATGACGCCATCTTCAACTGGTTCTAAGAGTGCTTATCGCAGCTCGAGAAACATTTCTGGTCAGCTTAGCCGCGTGCTAAGGCATTATAGCGCATGCACTACACAATCGTTGTGGCCCTCTAACGCGTAGAACACACTGCATGGATATGTCATCGTAACAATCAAGTCGGACACTGGCCATGGATTCACTCTATACGTGCCCGTACCACATAGCCTCCTATAGTCTTGAGCAGGATCGGCTCAAGTTACGAAGCACACTAAAGCCCTAGCGAAGACACATATATGGTGCACTGCGTGGTGTAAGGGTTGGCCCTTTAATTCACCACCTTTAATCACGCTAACTCCGATACCGGCCCAGTTTTACCATTTCACGCCCTCCGGGAACGGCTCACTTTACTCGGCAACACACTGGCGGACAGAAAGGGAAACCAAGGCAGTGACAGGCAAGGAAAACTTCGCCAGCAAAAGGGAGAAAAGAAAAAAGAATGAAAAGAGTCCGCGTAAAGCCAACGCAATCGTAACAGATGAGCAGTTGCAGCGGTGGCACATGTACAGGCCATGCCCGCCTCATCGTCCTCGCATACGGCACCGCGCGCGGTCCTTGCACTATACGAACGCGAGGAAAGAGAAACAATAACGGTCAGAGCGAGCCGTCGCGCCCCTTGCATAACAGCCGTGCGCGCGGCGAGGAATGCGCATTACGCAGTGTATAGCGGGGAGGAGGAAGGCGCCATACCACCGCGGCCTCCTTGCGCAACACTTTTTTTCCCTCCGCGAACTCGCTCCTCAGTCACGCGTGACTGCAGCTAGGGGAGCGGGCAAGGCGAACGACGAGGAGGCTGCGCCAGGCCGATACACGAACGACGACAAAAGCTCGAGGCCGATGTATCGCCGATACCGGCCACATTCTGCGGGATTCAAGCACGTTCTGGCGGCAGCGCCCTTCGCCATATACTAAGCGCGGCGAGACAATAAACGTTCGCGTGTCACGCCCAATAAGCGCCCCGAGAGTCGTTAAAACTGAAAGAGAGGCGCGGCATGTGAATTAAGAGACCCTCCTAACCACACTTGCATTCGGAAGCACAGTGCTGCAGCAGATCAACACCGCACAGGAGGACTAATGCGCGTAGTGATACAAACAATATTAAAAAAAAAAAACTGTCAGCCCTTCCACTGGGGTGGAGATGGACGACCAGCGAAGCTGTACTATGGTGGGAATTACGTATTTCCAATTATGACTATTAAGATGTGATGGTGTAATTGGTTATTTGAACTATTAAAGAATGAGAAATATATATGATCCGGTGGTTTCCATTTATTTAGTGACCACAGGGACCATGGCCTTATGGTCGCTACGGTACATCGCCATGGGTGCGCCATAGGGTGCGTGGCAAATGTTGGCACGTTCTTCATAAACACGTCACTAACGCCGCGCGCGTGCGGTTAGAACGCGGGCAAAACGCCGCCGATGTCGACAACGGTTCTGCGCGTTGTTTGTGTGACCGCACACAACCGCTGTCAAAACGCTGGCGTGAGCAAGGGCGCCAGCAGCAGCGACCGAAGGTTCATGCGGTCTATCGCTTCAACGGAAACTAAGCGGCGAAAGCCACAGCTACTTCTTACACCGTGGCGAAAACACAGCGCATACAAAGGTAGGAGCCGTGTTGCAGATCGCTTTCAAGATACGGTGCGCGCGACCGCCCGGCGCCGCGCAAAGTATACAAGTTTTCTGCCTACTCGCTCGCGGGTGTGCTCAGTTCCGATAGATTTGTTCTTGTTGCACAGAAGACGTGAAACGAAGCTGTTTTGTACATTGTAAAACCTGGTAGCAAATATATATTACAGCTAGTAACTCGCTTACTCTTGTGGACCGTCACGAAACATTCAGCTTCGACCATTCGTGCGCCATAGGTGTAGTCCGTCATTTATTGTGCGCGCATATATTCAAGTGTGCGCCCATTCACTTAATCTTGATACGTCGGCGATAGAGTGGGAGTAAGTTTTCCTGCCATTTGGGGCAGATGTGTATAGATAACGTGCGCGAAACTTACTATGACAGGAAGCGGCGCTACTCCCTTTGTCATTGTTAACGAGTTGTACTCACTCTTGCCGACGTTATGGGGATGAAGCCCTTTTTTTTAAGGTTAGCGATACAAGGGATGACGGATGAGCAAATTTATGTATCCTCGAGGAAAGCCGTACATCACGAAGTGCCGGTAACACGTTCGTGCTCGCAGAGCAGAAGCCGCAACCCTCCCTCGCGCGCTGCCTTCCCGCTGTCCTCCTTTCGCGTAGGAGTCGCCAGTTCCCCTTACGCCCGGTCGCAACATACGCATTTGGTGCCGCAGCTGAACGTCGCCTCCCCTCCCTCCCTCCCGTCCCCCAACGGCCTTTCGAGCGACGGAAGAAGTGGCGTTTGCTCTCCGCCGCTTTCACTCGCACATAGAGCATACGACCAATGAGTTTTTTTCTACATCCGGACGCGACCATCGAAGACAGCCCTTAACAGCTTCGCTGTAAACGTTCCGGCACAATCAATCTCACGGTGAATATCGACGTTAATGCGATTAGCACTGAAGGAATGCATGCAGACAGGTTGCGTTGGCAAGGCGCGTTGTCACGGGGTGAAAACGGTGATAAGGGGCCGTTCTTGTAGTGAACCTCCACGAACCAAAGAACCAAGACAGTGCCCTGCCCGGCTTCACGGAAGCCAAAGTCGATGCCTTGGTGCACCCTGCATTCCAGCACCTCAAATTACATGGGCGGCCAACCCGACCGATCCACTGCGGCAGCGAAAGTGGCTACCTCAAGCGAACGCAAACACGGGTGGAATGTTTCCATCGTTGACGAATACAAAGAAAAATATTGTGCGGTTTTATCGGTTTCTTTATCCTACAGGGCACCATTTTCCGTGAGGGTCATAAAAAATTTCTCTCCCCCCCTCCGACCCCTCAACACACACTAAATAAATACCACAATATAAACGCGGGGGTTCCGAAGAACGCCTTGGAGGTTACCTATGCGGTTGCTGAACTCTTCAGCGTACTTGGAAAACGAAGCTAAACTAAGCGTTGCTTTCGAAATCTGGTTTTGTAATACGGAGGAAAAGTGCATTTCAGAGCGGCCTCGCAAGCTTCCAAAATATGGGCAGTTTAGCAGAGTCCGCACTCTGAACGTTGAGCGACAGCCATCAGTCAGGAGAAAAAGAAAGAAAACAAGAAAGACCGAATGACACGACCCCAGCACGAGATGTTTCTTACACCTTAACCTACTCTTTGTCTGATCCACAGTACCATTCTACTCTTGGTGGCTCATTTGTTTGCGGAAGCAAAGAAACAAGCAAGCAACCAATCGGGAGAGGGGAAAATACATTTGTTGCGCCATAACTTTTCCAAACAGTAAGCTTGCACAGAGAAACGTGGCAGTCCTTGCCGAAACGTTGGCTCCAGATCACGGTGCTCCAGACTAAGGCTTCCCTTGCTCCGCCAGTGTTAACACTGAAATCATAGTCTGAATAAGAATGCTTTCGTGCTGGTACGCGCAACAATGAGCAGAGACGAGACACGCCGTTCAACGCTTCGTTGAAGGGCTCCACGCGAGCATGATATATGGCAGCATTGAGAGAGAATCTTCACTGAGTGACATTCGATAGGTTCAGAATCTAGCTCTCGGCACAGAAGTTGCGTCATAGTGATCCTACAGGTCACCCGAAGATGCCCCGAGCGGCGTGGTTGCTTTCATTCTGTCGTCCCTGTGTAACACTACGCTGGCCCAGCAACATGTCCAGCAAAATGTCACGTATACGCATTTGTTTGAAAACGTCCTTATTACGTTTTCTTTCTTACGGATGCTTCCGCTATGGACTTTTCGTCCTCCAGCGGAAGGGAATGGGAAGTGGCAGGGTGAGGTATACATCGGTGGCAGGAGGGTGCATGATGCAGATATCGCGTTGATATTGCAGAATGCGCGCCATCTTTATTTGGTACATAGTGTGCAAACTACACGAATCATTCGCTTTCCGACTTCTTCGATCAAAAAAGACACACATACAGGTGTATACTTACAGTCGCGCGATATAACGCATTCATCTGCGAAGCGGGGAATTTCCATGCCCACGTGTGTTCCGTGATGTGGTCGTCGAGTGTTGCCGCCTTTTCACCAGCCCTATTCACGTACACTCACCATGCAAGTTAATTACGCCCCGGTTTGCTTGTTTGTTTGCGAGTATACAGCGGTCGCGACGTTTTCACGACGCGGCTACATAATCTACTAAAGAAATCAAGGTCGCTGCGCGTCCCGGCGCAGTCATCGGGTTCCAGGAAAGGAAACAAAAGCGCGAGGGAGTCATCTGCAAAAGAAACAAAGCGATGCGTGGAGAAAACAAACAAAAGAAAAAAAAGAAATGAGAGAGTAAGAGATGGAGGGGCAAGTGATGTTTACGCCACTTATGGTGTGCGCAGGTCGCATGAAGGCGCGCCGCGGCGTGACGCCCCCAACTCTTGTCCAATTTCACGAGAAGTCAGGTATATATACTGACAATACATATAGCACTTCACGCCGAGAACGCGTGTAACATCTTTTTGCAGAAGTTTGCAGGCGGTAAAGTGAACAGCGGCGTGGTGAGCGAATGAAGAGTCGGCCAAACGGAAAACATGCACCGGCTTGGAGTGCGCTTTGGAGTCCACATTGAGTACCCAGGTCGCCGGAAAGAAATTCAAAGAAGAATAAAAAAAGGGTTGAAGCGCATACGGCCGGCATTATACGAAGTCACAACCTGCAGCTTACTGCTATTCTTGAAAACAGTATAGTGTATACAATCATTGCATTCTACCGGTGCTTAACTATGGGGCAGAAGCTTGCACATTAACAAAGAAGCTACCGACCGCGCAACGAGCGATGGAACAGAAAATGATAGCGCTAACTCTTGCAGAAGCAGGAAGAAAGCGATGTGAAATTAGAGACCAAACGGGGGTAGCCGGCCTTCTAACTGCGATTAAGAGGAAGATATCGAGTTGGGCAGGCCATGTAATGCGTAGTGCAGATAACAGCTTGTCTATTAGCGTTAATAAAATGGGCGCCAAGGAAAGGAGAGCACAGTCGAGGACGGCAAGGAACTATAGGGGGTGTGATGAAATCAGGTAATTAGCAGGCGTCAGCTGGCGTCGGACGGGCGATTGGAGATCTCTGGGAGAGGCCTTCGTCCTGCAGTGGGCACAGATGAGCATAACCATGACTGTGGAATAAAACTACGACGAAACTGTGGAAGTTACCTTGCGGTGCGACTACCGTATAGACTCATGTAAGGGCCGCACCCGTGTAAGGGCCGCACTCCCAACTTAGCAGCCCAAAATTTGGAGAAAAACATTTCCAATGGAGAAGCAATAGCGTTCGGTGACCCGATGCCGCGCGCGAGCATCGACGAATTTTCGCGCGTTGTGTACTTCCGCATGATCAGGATGGCGATGTTGCTGATGACACTTTTTTCTGCACTGCACAACGCTTCTGCGGGCTCTCTTAGCAGTTAGCCTATAGCTTGACCCTTCTATTGAGGGCCGATTCAGTTGCACTTGCACTCTTTAAGAGCTGCGAGGTCGTGAAAGCCTCGCGGAAACGACCTTCAAGTTATTTGTCGGGGCACTCTATAGTCACACGCGCAAAGCACGCGGTGAAGGCAAACAACGGAATAAAGAGGTCAAGGAATTAAGCCATTCGGGGAACAGGAAACGCGGCGTGAAAGAAACCTGGAGCGAAATGGCCCGAAGGAGTATAGCGCCACTCAGCGCTCGTGTAAGGAGGGGGCTGAAAATGCTCCAGCCCCGAGGCTATTCCAGATAGGGAAAGGGATGAGGCACATCATTTGGTATCGGGCGGGACAAGGCGGGGCTTTCCGGAGGCGCCATGAGCCTGGGCCCAATCAATCGACTTCGAAATCCATTCCTGGTGCCACAACAGGAATGCGTTCGACGATTGCTTCAAGACGTTTGAAGCGCTATAGCTGAACGATCGAAACTGCGAGGAGTTGCAGTTTGAGCAAGAACCACAAGCACCAAGTACAGCGCTGTAGATTCTTGTACCAAGTTATAATAACTCCATCACATGAAGGTTTTACTTCGGGAAGGCAAAAATAAATGTGGTAGCACGAAGTTCGAGCCAAAAGCGCATAAGGATCGACGTTGCTCAGCTCACATGCACCCAAGAGCAGTGGCGCGGAGCCGGAGATGTTTTTCAGGGCACGGAAGAGCGGAGGGGGGCACACACTTGACCGGACACGGTGAGGGAGGAGGAGAGGGGGGCTGGGCAAGTCACATACTAACCTAGAAATATCGAGGGTGCGGAGAGCACGTCCCATGGAGGGTCGGCGAACCGTCTGGAATGAGCGATGTCCCCAGCGTCCGATATATCTAAACAAGTCATCAGTCATCCGACCAGTTTTGGACATTGAATACACCATTTCGTCGGCTAGATAGAAACAAACATTAACCAAAGGGGCATGCCACCATGACTGCAGGACCAGTATCGCAATCACGCTGGTACCACTGAGGGTAAAGCCGGACCTGAACGGCGACACTACAGAGGACAGCCAAGAGCCGAACCAAAACTGACAAAATATCCCCAAGTCCCCAAAATGCAACATCGTAAGGCAGCACCGAAGGGGGGGGGGGGGGGGGGGGGGGTGAAGCATACCACAAAGTCCGAGAGCGTAAGAACCTGCAATCCATCGGCCACACGGAGCAAATGTCCCCCTTCCGCGATCGGCTGTGAATGCGGCAAAGCCAAAAAAGCCGCTCTCGGTCACCGCGACAACGCCGCGCACTCTCCTCCCTCTCAGAACGAAAGTGTGGAAGCGAATGATGCTTCTAGCCTGGTGTCGCGTGACGGGCCACTTGGGCGCGAGCGCCCTTGAAGAAAGCGAGGGTAGGGGAAGGGGGAGAGAGGGGGGGCGGATGCCCCCCTGCTGTCCGTCCACGCCGCCGGCGGCGACCGCCGCCGCAACCACCAGTTGACTGCAACACGCTGCGGGCGGCGGACGGGAACGCGCTACCCGGAGAACGAGAGCGAGCGAGTGCGCGGCGCCAAGGATTCGCCTCCCCCTCCGCGGTCGGCCAGTTCTTCCGCAGAGACCGACCGCCGCAACCGCCAACGGATAACTCCCTCCTGGATAGCATGTAGAGTTGCACGCGAACGACCGTCATCCCGCGCGGTTCTCGACGACACCCAGCCGACCCCGCTGCGATAGTGCTGCCGCTTTGCCGCAGACTTCGCAGCGCGACTCGTGCCTTTGGATATACTACGCCGATTGGGAGCCCTCCACCGCCTCTTACAGGTAAGTTGGCTTGCAAGATTGATGAGACGAGTTAGTGATCACAGCGGCGAACGGGTTCGGTGCAATGGAGCGTGGTTAGTGTGCACAAGTTCGGTATGGGGACATTTCCGCAGACAAAACTCTTGCGCGCTGCAAGTAAACGGATGCGAAACGATATCATTCAGGCTCATGTGCGGGAGCCTTGAACTTCAATAATCCGTTACTTTACTGAGACACCGTATTCCGGAGCGTCGTAGATATACTTCTGGGGGACCACCGCTTACAAGTGCGCGGTCTCCGTACGATACACTTACCGAGTACGCTTGCAAGTACGCGGTCTTCATAGCTACCGATGGAGATTCCAATGACCTGACGCGAACCGCAGCTTCTTCCCGCAGCTTCCGTCTGTTGAGCGGATCGTGCGAATGATAAGAAAGACTGTTCCGTGCCCACTAATCACGGGCCGAAAACCAGTTTCGTGAGCGGTGTTTTTCCAGCTGAGAAAGCCTACGCGGGCAGAGCTGCTGCCGTTGTCTTGAGAGAGAAAGTTGGAAGAGAAAATGTTTCGTATATATATATACGCACGAGAAAATAAACCAACACCTTGTTTCGGGAGGCCACCAACGGAACTGTTTTCGACGAACGACAGCGCAGTTACGTCCTGCTAGGGTGACACCCGCCCTTACCTGCATCGCTTCTGGCCCGGTGCATGTGTTCCAGCGCGTCCGATGCTATATCAGGAGGGATACATGCCCCGAACGGAAACAGGTCCGCTACAAGAGCGCCACACGAAAACTTTCGCATAACATTTCGCAGCGAGACTTCGCTGTCAGAAGGGGGAAGTCAGCTACCCCGCAATAAACCTTTGCATGAAAGCCAGCTTTGCAGGAGCCGCAATAAGTTTTCCACCTGCAACGTTCTTTTACAGTCGGTAGCGTGCCGCCATTTCGACGAAAAATTAGCCGCGGTCATCATGGCGAGTAGCACTTTTCTGTCGCGGAATAAGCTGAAAGAATCAAACGCTGCGAAACAACTGCGCTGGCGATTACACAAGTTTTCAGAACTCGCGAAAACATACAAGGTTTCTTGTGGAAGCGGGCGCGTAGCCTGGAATTGCGAGAGTCACTGTGGAGATCGCTCACAGACCTGCGTACTGTAGGTCTGCATATGTCTGGTTGCATGCTAAAGGGAGGTAGTTTCGTAGCAACCGCATTCGAAAAACTCTGGATAGGTGCACATTAGAGTAAGTAGAACTTGAATTCGCTGCGTATTCAGTCGAACCAACGAGAAAAGCAGCAACTACCTGAAGAGTTAAGCGAGCTGGTGCCCAGGATCGCGCAGGTAAAAAACAGCTGGACACTCAACAGGCGAACAAGAGGGACGGACAGCGTTCCGCCGTCTTCTTCGTCTCTGTGTCGTCTTGACTCCCGCATGGTTTAACTTTCTGAAAACCTTTCGTTATCGAACACCGCTCGCAGTTTCTGCAAGTGTTATCGAAGCGAGAGAGAAGTGCGCCTCTTGCACTCTATAGTTCGTCAAAAACTGCGCACACGACGAAGCACAACCCATGCACTGGAGCAGCATGCAGCTGCAAGCCTCAGGACTGAGATAACTCTTCGTTCAGTAAATTAAGGCGAGAAAGCCGCGATCTCCCATTACGCATCCGTGGACGACTCGGCGGAATAGTGTAGATGTGTTCCGCCGGAGGCCGTACATGTAGTGCCACAAGGTCCATTGTCTTTCCCTGTAATGCCCCTCGACCGCGGCCTTTCCCGCGCCTATACTAAGTACATGTGCAAGCGTTTCCGCGTCTATTGGGGGTCGGGACAAATATCTGACTCAGCACGCCGCGCACCACAGATGCACATCGCCCGCGGCAACCCGTGTCACTTTAAACACGCAAGATTGAAATACGTTCCTTCCCTTCGCCATCTAACGCCGACACAGTGGACACATCAGCCGGATGCACGCGTGGCTTGGAGCACGCACTTCTCTCTGTGCACACCAAACGATGGTGCACAGGGCTTGACACGATGAAACCGCGCGAAGGGCGACGGGAAGCAAAAGACAAGACGGAATAAAACGCTGATTCAAGAGATGGATAGCTGTGCGTACTTAAAAGGAAGGGATCGAGACACCGACCAAAAAAACGTTGAAATATATTCAAAAATACGTTAACCTTCACAATGAACAAGGGAGCCTTGTTCATTGTGAACAAGGCTCCCCCACGTGTGTTCTTCAATATATATGGTAAAATGAGGGCAGCGCGAGAAATCAAGGACGGAGAAGAATAAACACCACAAGAACTGGCGCCTATTCTTCTCCATTCTTTTTCTTTCGCGTTAGCCGCATTTCAACATGGATCCGCATACCAACTAGCCCAAATGTCAACCTTGCATGATACAGTATGTTCCAATAACAATTTACATATACCCTAAGTGTTTATCCATTAAACTTTTGGAGTCAGCGCTCTTTCTTTCGCGATGTTTCATCATGTCATCACACCAACTCGCCGTGTCCCTATACTTGTGCAGAGCGGGGCTTCTTGCAGAAGGCGCGGCGCTTCCAGCAAGAATCAGAAGTCAAGACGAGGGTTCATCGTTTACGTGAACGTTATGAATTTTGTAGAACGATGACGCGAACTGCATACCGAGAAGCTTCTGCGAGGGCGCCACTGATGGACGCGTACAGGAAAAGTCGCCTTGAGAACTGATGATTCACTTTCCTCCTTTAACTTCGCAGCTTCGTTTAAACGCAACGAGGAAACGCTGTCTACTAGCGCATCGATCGGAGGGCACATCCCCTAACGGTTTCCGTATGTCATCCATTCAATCACCACGGGTCGCCGCGGCGAGTGACTTGATACACAAGACGGTAAACATGCAGCCTCACATTCGAGGCGACTCAAGCGATTGTCACTGCTGCTCTAGAAGTTCGCTTCTGAATTTCAAGCCGCATCGGAGCGTGTGTAGCGGCTGTAGCCCAAGTCCGAGGGGAATTAGTGGAGCAGCCCAAAAGTTACACCAGTAAAGGTGGGACAGAGTTATCAACGTTATTGAGAGCGATGACCATCGCGGAAACCGAGCTACACTCGAAGAGGGCCGGCAAAGATTGGGACGACTCATCCGAACCACCGCATAGCACTACATACTATACATAAGGTGTCCTTGCGAAAACAGGCTGCACAATCAGACAAGTGCGTATCAGGCACCACGTAATGTTACCCAATACGGCGACGACAGAAGTCCCGTCGTTCCGTAACGCGGGCACGTTCCCGCAGCTAAGCTCGAACCGCAAGGCACGCGAGAGAGCTAGCGCGCAGTGCAACCGCGTGATCGCAAGCGCATACAACGTTTTTAGGGGCCAGTAGCCACATAATGTCCTTCGGTCTACAACGACCAGTTCAAGACACAGCGCCATTGTGCGCTGCCTGCGAGCGACCGCGCAAAAGGAAGGAAGGAAGGCTTGACGACACGCGCATGCCACGAAGTAGCAGAGCGGCCGTAATTTTCCACCACCCGCCGCGCCACACGTCTTCGACGTGCTGTTTCGCGGCTTGCCGCGCGCGCCGCGTCTCACGCGCGATGAGTTCCAACGAGGAAACGCCGCTGAAGAAAGCGAGCCCCACACAATGGTGCTCGGCGAAGAGCGCCTTCACGGATACTTCATTGAGGCTAATGGCCACGGAGAGCGAGCGCGCCATACACAGGACCGACAGGACTAACCCAGCGTCCGATGAAACAGCGCAGGCTGGCACGGCTGCACAGCAGACGAACGTTATAACACCGGGCTGCGACTGGTACAAGCGAGAGAGGTATGGAGAAGCGCGCGTCGTACCATAGACGCGAGATCTATAGCGACACGCACGACAACAGACAAACCGCGCAGGCGGATCCCCGACCTCAAAGAGCACGCACTACGGAGTCGCCATCTGTCGGAAGCGCCTCGCTTGCGTAGTATGAGGGATAACGCGGGCGCCACGCGTAGGTGTGGCTGTAGGCGCGCAATAAAAATACCACGTGGGAGCCCTCCTCGCCATTTCTGTAAGTCGTGGCCCTTGCGCCATTAAACCCCACTAATCATCATCATTTCTGTAAGTACTCTAACACCGAGGGACGTTTCTTACTGTCAAATAATAATCTTGGACAAACAGAAAGCGCAGAATAGATTACAGGCGCTATTTCTTTACCGAATACGTACAGTGAACGCCCATTGTGCGCGGTTGCCGTGATGGAGTCCCCCGAACCAGCTTCTTGCGTGAAAGGTAGGCACACGCTGAGAGAAGACTATGTGAAATATGTCCTTATAGTGTGCTGTCTGTATAACAAAATGGAGCATAACAGAATGAAGCCTCAATGCAGCAATCGCACCGGTTCGCAGCGACCGACTGCGCGTCTGCATGCATGTCCGCGCAGAATGTTTTGCTTTCATTGCGAGCGCGTTTTCGCACCGTGCCGTGAGCTTTAGGGCGCAGCATATGAACATTTGACAGTACACAAACAATCATTATGGCGTGGACTAACGCCCGGGTTGCCGTGATGGAGTCCCCCGAACCAGCTTCTTGCGTGAAAGGTAGGCACACGCTGAGAGAAGACTATGTGAAATATGTCTTTATAGTGTGCTGTCTGTATAACAAAATGGAGCATAACAGAATGAAGCCTCAATGCAGCAATCGTACCGGTTCGCAGCGACCGACTGCGCGTCTGCATGCATGTCCGCGCAGAATGTTTTGCTTTCATTGCGAGCGCGTTTTCGCACCGTGCCGTGAGCTTTAGGGCGCAGCATATGAACATTTGACAGTACACAAACAATCATTATGGCGTGGACGCTATCAGAGCTGTTCAAAAATAATTTCGTTATTACTAAGGGCTTTGAACGCTATATACGGCGACTCGTGATGTGCCATCGCGACGATTCAATTTTTTTTTAATTCCTTCTAAATTCTTGGGACGATTTATCAAGTTGTGTCGCACTGTATGTCTATCGTTCTTCTCAGCAAGGAATTTCCCGCTGCTTTTTTTTTTTTTTTTAATCCAGTATACATTCATTGTTTGGTGCTATAACACAAGTATGAGCGCATGCCTTTTTTGAATGTGCTTCTTACCGTTCCCTTTCCATTCTGGTGAACTTGCCAGTATCTAGCATCAACAAGTTTATAGACCAAATCTCCATGACATTAACCGGGCAGCGCGCGCGGGCGAGCTTCTCAGTGCGCGCTTTTTGCTGCTCACCGAACATCGCAGCCTCAACGCCGCTAGCAGAAATTTCCCTCGCGGAAGTGCTTGCTACACAACCGAATTGTAGCCGATGGCTGCTTGCCGGTTCTAAGTTTCGCAATCCAAGCTACACGCAGCTTTTTGGCCTGCGGGTACGTGTGAAGGCCGACACCGGGCTCCGTTGCGTACGCGTACGGCACTGCGGTGCCGAGCAATAGCCTGCCATGTGAGACGCTTTCAAAAGCAGCCGCTACCTGTTATAGTGATTTCAAGTGTTGTCAAGCAGACACCCGAAGCGGGAAATCACTTAATCAGAACCGTAGCGCGGGTGGGACTAAACTTTCGTTTTCAGCTCGCATTGGCGCTTCCGAAGCAGACGACGCGGCCGCTGTGTCCACGTGATCCCTCACACCACGTCACACCGATGGTGGCGCCAGCTTTTCCAGTGGTGGAGCTCGCCCCCAATATAGCTTGGCCGTACGAGAAAGCGTCTTCATGACGTCATCGGCCGCGGCAGATTTGGTTGTTACGTGTACGCGACAATGAACGGACGCTTTGCGTCACGTTTTCCCATGGACTCCATCCAAAGGCGGCTTTCGAAACCGTTTCCCACGAGAGTTACTTCTCAGCTACGCGAAATAGGTGCGAAGAGAGGCAAATAAAAAGGTTCCCCTCATTATCTCGATCATTTTACCGAGAGGTTACTCAAGCATGAATTTGAAATATCTTTCGATGTTATTCAGAGCTTCTACGGGAAGGTCCAAGCAGTCGCACCTCTTTATAGAGGCCGAACGTCACACATTATTCGGCGGCAAGTTATACACGTCCACAATGTTACACTTGGCACAAGCTATATACTTAAAACATTACTTCAAAAAGCGGGGAAGTAGAAAACCACGCTTACGGGTCGAAAAATATAGGCCTTAGCCAACCTTGGCCGTGGCAAGCCTCCCAGCTCAGAAGATATCAGCGCTCACAAAAAAATAATAATAATAATAAACGGTGTTTTCACAGCGAATGCTCAAGACTCCAGTGGATTACGAAGACGAATAATTACCACACGGACAGTGGCCTTAGAGAGCACACCGGTGCGATCTCTGAGCCCCCGCACATACGCAGTCGCTTCGCGCGGAGGCCAGAAGGTCCCGCACTGATCGACGTGCAGGCGGAATAAACCGTGCAGTGTAGAGCAATATCAAGTATATAGCACAGCTGAGGACAACTGGAAGTTGAGCAAGTTGGTATATATATATATATATATATATATATATATATATATATAGCTTCATGTTAATAAAACACAGGCGTCTAAACACGAACACAAATAGGAACGAAAGGGATAGCACAAACGCCGTGTACACGACTGAAGGTTTGGCGCTGCCTTCCCTCGAGCATGCGCAGTTAAGTTTTGTGTCTACTTTCTTTTCCGCCACCTGTGCGACCTTTCAGTTGATAGTCGGCGTTTGTGGTGGTCCTTTTCGTTAATTTCTACTTGCGTCCGTGTTAGCGCGCCGACTATTCAGTAACATGTGGCGCAGCTCGTCAACAATGCTCACGGCAATTGTTTTCTGCCCCGGGAGTATAACCAAGACGAACCGCCTCGCCCAGGAGCGACGGCTGTCGGCGCACCGCGCCTCGAAGCGCGCTGCACGCTCCATTGAGCGTGCGCACCGATCCAACAAACACGCGCGTGTATACCGGCGCTGGCCGAACCGACAGGTATGACGCAACCGGCCCCCCTCATCAATAGCGAATGAAGGAAGCAGATTGTCTATCACCCGCTGTTGCGGAGCAGTCCTCCTCCATTCAACGCTCCGTAGAGTGACAGATCCGCGCGTCGCACACGAGAGAGACAACCATGCAGGGCACGCACATGCACCGTCCTCAGGTCCACACGCACAGCAGCAGTCGAAGTCGCCGGAAACGGTCGGTTGCGCCCGGTCCCCGCCGCATGGGACAGTAACTTTGCGTCCGCACAATTTGCATCGACGACATCGTCCAACGCAAGCGCGGAGATCCGAGCGGCCGATGAGCCTTCAAGCGCGGCGGACGCAGCGGGCGAGTGCCGATCGCAGTGTGTACCATGTGCATGCGCTGCAGTGGGGCGGCGCAGGCATCGAGGAATCTAACGGCCCACTGCGCGCGAACAATTTTCTCGGCACGTGCGCCATAATGTGCACGTACTCGCGAGGGAAAAAAACAACAACAGCAAAACAAACAGGACCGTAGATCAGGGGCGACCTCCAGCAGCGCATGGCAACGAGTACCAGACGCGTATATACGTCTGCCACGAATCTAGCCGTCGACATTATTAGTAGTGCAATCAGGAGCGAGAAAAGCAAATCGAAGAACTCGGCGAGTGCAGAATTGAGAGAATCTGTTAGATACACACAGGCACGAACCTAGGGTTTCTCTAAACACACAGACAATTAAGTGGGGGAAGACGGTGCTCTAAATGAAGTCACTTGGCCACCACGAAAACGAAATGGCGACAGGTCGTGAGTTGCCTCAAGGCGGGCATGTCTAATCCTGCCTTGTCCGCGGTGCCAATGCTAAATTCTGAGCACGCACGTGACACCTTCGAAGCGCTACGTACGCGTCAACATGGCTCATATGCACAAATACAGGCTACAAGGAGACCGCGCCAGCTGCAGCTGAAACATGAATCGTTATTATTGTGCGAGACGAAGGAACACAAGCACGCGTGGACTGCCATTTATAATCGCGGCTCTCTCTCACTCTCAGAGGTATCGAAAAGGCAAAGACTGACTTATGTTAATTCAGGGTTCCAGTCGCGTAATCAACATCACGTCGTACGCAGACGTCTTCAATTTAGCACTAAGCCAGTGAACTCGCGGGAGGTATAGCCTTCGTTAGGAAGAACGAAAAAAAAAAAAAAAAAAAAACAACGAAACATTGCGCAATAGAGACCAGGCCGAAGATGGAGTGCATATATGACAGGCGTTGACGTCCAACTAGGAGGCTTTATCGAAGAACCATCGCACTTAAATCCAAGCATATGGCCAGCATTAATTGCATCCGCTTATCCAGGGCTAAGACAGGGGGGCAATAGACGTTACGCCAAGGTGCGGACCAAGAGAAACACACGAACCGCCGGAGATCCGCCGGGCGTATAAGCTTCACACGTGACGTCTCATGGCAGACCTTGCAGGGGTCACTTGCACGGTGCGGCGGGCAACCCACCTTTTTTCTTCAAAGGGTTATATTTAGAGGCGCGAACGGTAAGGCGACAAAGGACCAGCACTGCAGTCGCCCGCGGCCTGCCACCGCCAATTACGGAGAGGTGTCAGTCAAGTCGGAGCTATATAGTCCCTTCAGGGTTCGTGCCAAGAACGTTCGCCGCTGCGTTATAACGTTAGGACGCCGGACTTAGGGTGTATACGAGGGACGTTTCCTGCGCTTTGTTTTTCTTCGCTCGTGAAGGGCCTTCGTCCCATAACGCCGCGGTCTCGAATCCTTTGCCGCGAGAAAGCAAGTATATACACAAAGGGAAGCGAACCGCCGGCTCTTATGCAAGCCCACCCTGCAATAGCCGCACGCACAAATGGCCGCCTCGCGCCCAGAAACAACCGACTCCCTATCCGCATATATACGTTGTCGTGACCGGCTGCTGCCGTTTAGACACGTTTAGCGCCTTCGAGGAAGACGCCCTTGAACTGTCCGTCGCAGCCCGTGGTGTGGCTGCCGCAGTGCCGTTGGCCGCGGCGATGAAGCCTCACGGCGCTGTCATATATATACCATACGCGAAGGATGCCTCGATGACGGCGGGCCCGAGCGGACCAGGGAGGCCGGCATAAGACATCCCCGTAGGAAGGGTTACGGGAGAGGGAGGGGGTGCATGCGCAGGACACAAAGTGGACCGGAGCTCTTTTGAGACGTGCCGCGAGACCGCGCTGCGCGCAGTCGCGGATTATCGCGCGTGGGAAGCCCCCCTTATTTGCGAAGTCGCGCATAAAAGAAAAGCGAGCCAGGCTAAGCGTGAAAGCGTGAGACCTGTCGCACGGTATAGCACGACGCTCTTTGCGGACCCGGGTTATTTATAAGATTTAGAAGTTGCGACGGTCGCTTTCGTTTTGCGGCCGCCCACCGGCTCATCAAGTTTCCCTTTCGCTGAACTGTCGCATCGTCACTCCCACCGATATTTAAAGCTGACCCGTGCAAGGCCGAAGTGCAGAAGCGAAGCGGCGTCACGAGGGCCGTGCACCGCTGGACTTGAGCTCCAAGCATCGCGTCGCTGGGCAGCAGTCACCAATTTTGCAGAGCGCCGCGCCACTGAAATTAAGGGTGGCATCGAGAGGACTATAGGAGGAAGAACGGCCGCGGAAAATATCGGACAAAGTAAACGGTGAGCTCGTTTGCAAGGTGCAGTTCTTCCAGGATATGTGACGCGCCATTCAAAAGAGCATTCCTCCTAGGCGTCCGTTCTTGACAAAAATCTGAAGTATACACAGATGTGCAGGCTCTTTGGGTCACCGTTTCCTCAGTGCTCGCCCACCAATGATCGGAAGCATCGATCGAGGCTAAGAGAGTTCCTATGTCTTCCCTTTAAATTTACACATAACGGTATCCGAGGTAGCAATGCCCACTAGGGCTCACGTCCTGTTTCTTTCCCTTGTGCGCAGGCGCGGGGGCCCGCGACAGCCCAGAAGCCGGCCGGATGTGGCCGGCGGCGGGGGGTGTGCGAGGCGCATGGCCATCAGCATGTTCTTGGACAGCATCTACCTCAACTGGGTGCAGCGCCGCTTCCAGAACGCCACGCCCGAGGCCCGCAGCCTGCTGCGCGCCGCGCGCGTCTCGCTGCCCAACGAGGCCGCGGGCGCGCCGGGCGCCGGCGGGCCGCTCAACGCGTACCTGGCGCGCAACCCGGTGCTGCAGCTGCTGCAGAACAACCACTCGTGGCTCGCGCTGCTCAGCAACTCGACGGCCATCGGCGCGGGCGGCGATGACGACTACGCGGTGCGCGTGAGCAACGCCAGCCGCGCGGGCTCCTACTACGACCACGGCCTGACCGCGCTCTACCCGTACCTGGCCGTGGCCATGGCCGTGTCGCTCATGTTCCTCGCGCTCATCTGCACCGCGTACTGCGTGCTGCCGGACCTGCGAAACACGCACGGCAAGAACCTGCTCTCGCTGTCCGGCTGCTTCATCGTGCTCTACGTGGGGCTCATCGTGGACTTCACACTGCGCTCCGTGCTGCCGCGTCGAGTGTGCTTGGCCGTGGCCGTGGTGCAGCACACCAGTTTTCTCGCGGTGTTCTTTTGGACCAACGTGATGGCGTTCGACGTGTGGCAGGCCATTGTGACGCTGCGGCCGCTGGCCAATCCGCGCCTGCGCGAGGACCACTACTGGCAATACGCGGTGTACGCGTGGACCGCCACGGCGGCCGTGTCGGCGCCCGCCTTCGTGTTGCACTTCACCGAGCTGGTGCCGCAGCCGTACCGGCCCCGGTTCGGCGAGGTGCGCTGCTGGCTCAGCGGCCAGCTCGCATACGCGCTCTACTTCAACCTGCCCGTCGGCATCATACTGCTCTGCAATGTGGTCATCTTCGGGCTGACCGCGTGGGCCTTGTACCGCGCCAAGACTCTGCAGAGGGTCACCCTGCAGGCCAAGCAGCACAAAAAGATGTGAGTCCTTCCCCAATTTATGTGGCGGAAACCCTTCGTCATGTGGATGTCTCCAGTGGACGGAGTCATGCCTACCGCGTCACTTGGGTGCTCCGACCTCACATTCGCAATTAAGCAAGCTTCGCAGCACGTCGTTCGATGACGCAATGTTGCGCTTAACTGCATCTGGCCGCATATCCTGGCAATTCAACTATGCCTGTATGCCACACATGCCCGATTCACTTGGGTAATTAAGGTGCAAGAGTTGAAGCTTAGGCGAGTTGGTAATGGTTCTAAGTACACACGTACCACGGAAATAAACAACAGGCAAAGAGTGAAAGAGCGCTGGCTATCCAGCTCAATTGACAATGAAAATGACGTTTATTTGCATCAGTACTGACGCGAGGGGCATGTAGAAAAAGCTGCCACATGGACAGCTTGACGAAGCCGCATTGGCGTTTGCGCGACGTTAGCACACACAAAGGCAGTACATCATTGTTTACAAATGCCATTTGTAAATTAAAACACCGAATTCTGTTACATCTGTCACAAGTGATATTGCTTTGCTTTTGTGCTATCTTCTCAACAGGTAAAACCATCAGTTCTGTTATATACTTCCAAATTTCACATGAAGAAAAAGAAACGCCGAGAAATCCGAGTACTGATTGGCATAAGCCTCAGGTTTAATTTCAACTGAGGATATAAATTTTTATGAGCCAATGTGGTTTGCATGTCAACTTTGCCTGAAGGATGTGGAACCAACCAGTGTGGAACTTGAGTTAAATAAGAGTAAGGCTGGAGACACACTTAGTTGAATAGGAAAGTGGCCTGCCAAACGTGTGCATTCATTTTATCGTTAATTGTGTTGCTTTAGGATAAGTTACCTCTAAAAACCATAAATAGTGCTTTCACAGCTGCCACTTCGATTCTGTGTCCATGCACTGCTGACAGCTCTTTCTCTATGCCCTTTTCTGCTAGGTTCTACCTGTATGTCAAGCTCTCAGTCGTCATGGGCATCATCTGGGTGTTTGAGTTCATCCCGTGGATCACGGGCTACTATAGACTGTATGGACTCGCCGGCATGCTGAACTCCTTGCACGGCATCTACCTGTTCTTCATTTTTGTTTTCAAGCGCAAGACACTTGCGCAGCTGCGCCAGCGTCTCAGCTGCTGTGGCAAAAGAACGGTAAAACCCACCCTGTCCAAGAAATACTCGTCCAGCACGCTCACATCCATCTCCAACTGCGCACTCAGCTCGGGGCCTTAGTGGGACTCCTCGTAGTTTCAGCAAAGATGTGGTCTTGCGTCACGAAGTGGTGCATTTTGTTTTATCTCCCTGCCAGGAGAATCTTGGGATGTGTGGATAAGTGCATCAAGAACACCTGTGCGCGCTGACGTGACAATGTGATGCCAAGAACTTTTAAGAAAAAAGTGGCATGGAGATGTCTGCACTAAATAACTGAGTCAACTAGACTGCTTAGCAACCCTTGTGACATGCCATTGAACTGCCACTAAACTGTGGAAATATTTATAAAACATGTTTGTCCATCAAGCTACAGCTTTCACATCGCTTTAGTGAGAAAATATTGTGAGTGTGTGTTTGTGTGCGTCGGTGTTGCTACGCTAAATGAAGGCTTTAGGATTTTTCCAAATTAATGCACACACTTTGTGTATTATTAATGCAAAAGCATTGATTTGCTTTTCCTTCTTGTTTGCTTCAGCTGCAAGAATATTTGCATCTGGATTAAGGGATGAATATGCTTTCACAACATGAGCTAGCACTGCCGATACGAGGTCATCATGTTCACTGTACCTGATTTGCAAAAATCCACAATAAAGCTTGAAGGTATAAATTATGTTGAAGGAAAACAAACGAATTACCAAAGTTGATTTTGTAAGCAATGCTTAAAACATTACATGTAAAAGGTGCTAACGTACATGCCTTAAATTATGCTAAAAACCTCTGAAGGCTAGATACAGGGCTACAACTCTCTTTAGCAGTAAGTTGGGACAATTCCACTCGAGGATGCCAATCACAAAACTTGTTAATTTTTCGTTATTTCAGTCTATGTAGAAAGTTTAGATACTTTGCATGGATTAAATATAGAATGGTGGCTGTAGTTTTAGAGCACACCATGGCTGTACTGTTAGAGAAGCACACCACTAAAAAAAATGTGTTTCTGTGAATATAAATTTTTTGAAAATAGAAAAAATTAACATCCTTATAAACTGAGTAAATTTGGTTTTTATTGGTAGCAATAATACTGTAGCAATTGAAAGTAAGTATGCCTGACAGGCATGGTAAGCTTGACAAGCTTGTCGGCTTTTCATGAGCTGCTGCATCAATAAAAGGTTTCTCGCCATTTGCTTCACAAGCACAGTTGTGCACAACCAGTTTATCTAGACAGTGCAACGCCACTGAACCATAAAGATGCTGTTAGTCGCGGAGACATAGCTTGTGTGGTGTCAACTGTCAACTAAGTAGTACGTTTATGAAGCAAGTCTACTGTATCAGCAGTCTTTCTTTTTATCAGAGAATTAGCGAGTGATAGCAAGATGGTCGAAAGCCAAGATATCATATTCGTCACATGCACACTTTCAAAAGTCACTGAAACCTGCAAGCTCCATTCTGTGAGCTGTTGTTCGATAAGGCCATCAAGGCTTGTGGATTTCGATGGTTCTTTAAAAATGTGTGTGTGATGGGCCCAAAATCTCCTCAGCAATGATTAATTCACGAAACTAAACAAATTTTAACGCTTTGACCAAGGTTACAATCATACCTTAGAAACACTTTACCGGTCTGTGTAACAACATGACTTCTTTGTGCATGTTCAATCTAATCCCCGAGAAAAATCAATATGAAATAGCATGTGTTGTGGCTTCCACACTCTACAGGTCAACGTGAATGCCCTATGCACGCCACGCCAGCTAACAAGACAAATACAAAATTTCTGACTTGAGCTTCAAAAAATTTCGTTATATGCTTCACAACTATGCATCAACACATACTTTGCATGTGCAATCTCAGGCAGAGATCTGCCTCTGAAAATAACTAAAATGGCTAGGGGAACTTGGCTATAAACTTCAGGTAAGTGCAGCGATTCATTTACCACTGTGAGGCAGCTTTTCCTGAAACTTCCCAAAATAAGGAATGCAAACTTGGACCGGTTCCAGTTTCAAAATTTGAACACAAAAGTAGTGCCACAAACTTCTCATTGATTTCTGGGCCATATAAAAAATTCACAAATAAACACAGTTCCAGAAATACTAAACACCCGTTAGCACTGTTTCGCAAAAAAAAAAAAAAAAAAAAAAAATTTACGTACAGCACATTTGGTTGAGGATAAAATGCACTGGTTTCTGTCATTGCATCAGGCTGTCAGTCAATTTGGACTTGTGTTGCCACACCCTGTGGTAGATTGAGTGCCCAAGTATAATGCTGCTCCCCAATTTGATCACCAGAAGGAAATGGTTTTCTTATACCTATATGAGTCTTGTATTCAATGTAACTTGTATAGGTTTCCATTTGCAGTATCCCACTGCCGTTGGGTAGGTAAGTAGCACGACTCAACCAGCACTTCCTCTGGCCGTGAAAACACTGACCGACTTTTTGTCACAAGAACGCTGTTCTGTCTATTCAAGGCCCTTTTCTCAGTTTATCCCTTTTAGGTATGTCTCTCCACCTAAAAAAGGGATAAACTGAGAAAAGGGCCTTGAATAGGCAGAACAGCATTCTTGTGACAAATACCTCCGCTACCCACAAACATGAACCCTGCCTTTCACGACGGCAGACGCAAAGACAGGGCAGAGGCATTACAAGCTAGGTATAGTGGTCGACAGGACATCCTATATATGGATGCTGCAGAATATGAGAGCAAAGCAGCACATGCGGCTGTGGTGGTTAGGGAAGACAGAACACTGATGGCGTGCTGCACAGTCAGTGGTGTCGAGACAGTTGAAGCTAAGGAAGTGGCCACAGCCTTGGCCGTCAGCCAAGGGGGAGGGGGGGGGGGGGCAAAAGTGGTCATCAGTGACTCCAAAAACACTGTGAGATATTACAAATCGGGGAGGGTGACGGAGACTGCCATCCGTTTATTAAACAGGGAAGGAAGACCCAGACAGCTGGCTCTGCTCATTTGAGCACCAGCTCACCAGGGACTTAGAGGGAACGAGGAGGCTCATTCGGTCGCCCGAGGTCTCACTTACCGGTCGACCCCCGGAACCTCCCATGTAACCGAAACTATAAACAGAAAAGAGGATATGTGCGCATACCAGGAAATCATAGTACACTACAGACTAAATCGACAAATTTACCAGGGAGCAGACAGAATGCTCAGTAAGAAAGAGGAGAGAGAGAATAAACTTTAATTCAAAGAGCACGCGAGCGTAGGTAGCGTAAGAAAGAGGAGGTTATTTGGAGGAAATTACACCTCCCCCCCCCCAGACGGGGTTTTTTTTCCAGACCCCGTACTATACAGCAAGTGGCATCCAGGAGTATTCAGGTCAAAGTGCAAATTCTGTGATGAGGCCGCAAATCTGGTTCACATGGTGTGGACATGTCCGTCTAAGCTTGATAGCTCCCGCACTCTAGAATCCTGGGAGGCTTTGCTCCGCAGCCCAGACCCCAACGTCCAGCAGGACATCATCGGTCAAACCCTTGCTGCTGCTGTGTCTCAAGGTATTCTGGCCGAAGGCTAGGGGCGACGGGGGAAATGAATTTCTCTCCCCACGTTCACTTACTGCTGTTTTTAATAAGGTTGTTCCTCCTCCTCTTCCCTTTTAGGGATACTTCTACACACAGCATCTAGTGTGACATCTCAAATGAGTGACGGGCATCCTCATAGCGATACATGACATGTTACATGACAGCGATACATGACATGTTAAGACCTTTGAGCATGCACGTCGTATACCGAGAATTACTGTGGCAGTTACCGCCGGTAACCGTAATAGCCACCCTAACCGCGATCACTTATGAAAGATGGCAGCACTCATACAGCACCGACTACCCGCTTCGATAAGAATTCGCGCTCTTTACTGGCTCTCTGCCCTGTCAGCAAGAAACACCGGGCAAAATTTGTCATCGCTAAGTCTCATCACAAGCTGAGGTCAAAACACTAGGTATGTTTTGTCTTAATTATTGAGATCGGCTGCTTGATTTCACGCTGCTAGGACTACAGACACGGCACCGAGCTGTAAAACTGGTTTGATTTCTAGTTAGCAGATGGCACCATAGCATTAGCATTGGTGATGCGTTGACGATGTGCAACGCTATAAAAGCCTAATCGTTCACTGCATCAATTTACTACACCGCTCTAGCATGGTACGTGATGACGGTAGTGAGCAAATGCCAAGTAGACGCCGAGCAGACACTGTGGCGCAGCTGAGCATTTGTAAGGGCATTTGCCCGTACTACTTGCTAAGGAGGCTACAAGGTAACTGCAGGGAAAGCGTACATACAGGTAAAGTGAAGCCCTGCTGTCGCATGCATGTAAACGCAGGTTATGGTTACAGTCAATCAATTTTTTGCGTCAATCCACCAACCATGGAGCATGTAACAGGATGGCAAGCAGATGCTGAGCAGACGATGCAGCGTGGATGAGCACATCTCGAGGGGCATTCGGCCTTCCTATTGGATAAGAATTCATGTAGCTTCCACAGTGATGCAGCCAGCTTGTGAGATGGAGTATAGTAGTGCGCCGACGTTGAAAGAAGTTCACCTCCGCCATGACGTACCGTAAATGAGCGAATCTATACAAACTTTTGTTTCAGAACTGTGTATTTGATCCTGCATTCTCATTGGTTGTCGCCGATTATAGCGTTCTACAGGGACTTGCGGAGTTCGAAATTCGCGCTTCGCGTTGGTGTGCGGCAGCACAAGGCTAGACACAGAGTGCGGACGCGGCCGAGGCAGGGTAAAGGGCTGCGCTGGGCTCACGCTGGGAAACGACACGTCAGAACGCGGCATTATGGCATCGGCAACGGCCGACGAGCGGCCCTTTGTTTGACGGGACGTCATTTGTCAGCGACGTCAGTCTCTTCCACTCTATTAAACACGAGTGCGCTGCCGTCCTCAACAGGCGGGACGGGCGCTGACGACGAATGCATGCGACTCATAAACACGATGTGCAGCGCGCGTGCGAGAATCGTTATACGCTTGCTTTCGAGTTCCTCTTTAACGATAAAGGAGAAGCAGTACACGCATAAACTCAGTCCTTGTTCGGTTGTCGCCGCTTCAAATATACATGCGTCAAAGAGAACACTACGCGAAGGAAAACACGTTGTTAAGCACACGCTTAACAAGATCCGGACACTTGGTGCTCGCGTATGCTGCGCCCCGTACTTTATTATTCTTATTATTACTAGCTTTTTTTTTTTTTGCGCGTTGAAGAAACGAGGAGATCGAGAAATACTTGAAACGCTTCCAAAAGTGTCCTTCCCCTACTTGCAGTCAGGATAGCGCAAGCTCGCGAATGGACTTCGTAGGAAGTACTGCGAAAGACAAGGCACATGCGACATTCGGAAAAAAAAAAAAAAAAAAGAAAGAAAGAAAAAGAAGAAAAGGAATCCTCGGTTTGTCGAGGTGTAGTGAAACAAGACAGATGCGTCGAAAAGAAAAGATGTGCGCGGTAATTACGCTTGAAAGACACCGCTGGGGGGGTCGGAACAGGCGCGCAACGACCTAACGCTCACGCAACCGAGAGTCTCGACCGGGTCTGTCGGCACGAGAAAACGAAGAAAAGCGGCGAAACGAAGAGCGCGGTCAGATAAACGAACCATGAGAGGAACGTTAGAGATAGCGGGGGAGGAAGCCACGTTGGTGAGACGTGCTCCCACAAGGGACTCTATTCAGCGGTCGCCGGAAAAAAACAAAACAAAATATAGTGGGAGGGACCCGGCTCACGAAGCGCTACGTGAGCGTAGCGTCTCGTCGCTACACTCCGTCGATGCGGATGTGGCAGCCGAGCGTGAGAACCGAGACCGTTAGAAGAAACGGTGTTTACTCCCTGTCATCGCTTTCCACGCGAACATATAGAAGCGCAAGAACTCTTGCGCAGAGGCTAACACGGCAACCCAAAATAGCTAGCCTACAATCTGGTCGCCACAACATGCGGCTCTGCGTGCTCCGTTGGCGATCGCGGAAGGCATATAAACACGAACCGCTAGAATAAGATCGACTCTTCTGGCACCTGCAAATGTTTTGGATTTGTATGTGCGATCGTTGTCACTGTACTTTTCGAGCGGCAATAAATATATTTCTTTTCTTGCGCTGGAGAAACGCGGAAAGCTCTTGCAACACAGCCACATATGCGCGGCGGGTTATTTTAGAACGCGTCGGTTCGCAGGATGCAACGACCGCTTACCATCTCCTGGCCGGCCCGCAGTTTTTTCAGCCGTTCTTCCTCCATGCTGGATGACTGTCACACACAGAAACACACAGAATGGCACAAGAAAAGGGAGTACAGTCTACGTAGGACAGTTCATTTTGTGGAGCATCTTCCCCAGCAACGGAGGACACAAGGCAGCGGCCATGTTTTTTTGCTGATACGACAATGCGGCTTCAAAATCACCCGCAATACTTTGCATGTATAAAACTAAACATGTAAGTTTTAAATACAGAACTATTATAAAAAATTATTTGTTCACTACAATAAGGAGAAGCAAAATAGCTGTAAAGCGAAGCTTTTATACGAAACTGTAAACGCGATTCTGTAGCGCTTGCTTTATCAGCATGAAAGAAATTGCGGGGAAGTTTGCGCGTTCGCTCTGTTGCACATGCGAGAAATGCCGTGCAGTAGCTGTGTCGGTGTTGTCCCTTGATAACCCTAGGAGTTAATTTGCTCAGCAAAACTATTTCGAGGAGAGTTACAATGAACATATTCGAGCCCGCGTATGTGGCCAATTTTGCGGGCGCCGCAAACTGCTTCTCGGCTGTCAGTTGGTCACCTCACAACAAGCTGTGCGCTATCACCAATGAAGCGATACGCGTTCTGGTGAGCTAAAGCAAATAAAGTTAGAGTACGCATCTTCACAAGCGAAGCGCCCTTTTGTCCCAGGTGTTAGGACTTTCTACGTTTCATTCGTGCGGTACATGTGACGTATAGAAAGCGATGAGCATACTGAGCGTCTTGCTACACACGTGCACGGGCCGCGTCAAGCCCGCTTTGCGGCTTACCATCCCACAAGGAGATAATCAATAGTAAAAGCAGAGGGAGGAGCGAGCCATCTGCAGGTGTAAAAAAAGATCGTTGTCAATGTAAACGAAAGAACGTGCGAGGTCGCGGGTTCGATCTCGGCGGCATTTCGATGGGGGCGAAATGCACAACCCTCGTGTACTTAGATTTAAGTGCACGTTAGAGAACCTCTGTTGGTCAAAAATAATCCGGCGTCTCCCACTACGGCGTGCCCCATAATATCGTGGTATGAGTTTGTAAAATCCCATACTTTGATTTTAAACATTTGGCATTTGCAAAGTGTACTGCGGGTGCCCTGATTTCTTTCTCCTGTGCTTAGTATATATGACTTAGCTTGTTTTGACTCACATGGCAGAGTGGCGGCCATGTTTAGGATGCGCATGTATTTTTGCAAGTTGTTTCACTTTCTACCACATATTATTCCCGGTTGTTTATTTCTATCTCTTTTTCAGGGTTCACCTTGTTCACCTAGTGAGAGTGGCTACCCTCTCCAGTTCAACAAGGCACGGATACCGAATCCAGACAAACCATTTGATATCGCCACAACTCCCTATGACGGCAAGCTTGAGAACCTGGACGTTGGTACATGCCTGTGAAATGTGTAGCACTGTTCTATGTAGTCTTGCATTAGGGTAGCAAACTGGGCAAGTTGGTAATGACCATTGAAATAAGCAATGAAATATTATGCACAGAGTAAGCATCTAGAAATCTATCTGATGAGGTGTGATCAGCAACATGACCAAAGGCATAATGACCTGCAGGGAAGTATCATGTTTATAGCCTCCGTTTCAATTGAAGTTTAAGAGCTGTACAGACATAAAAAAATCCTCTCGTTTTCTATCTTTCTTTAGTTAAATGTAGACTCCGTAATTAGTGCTAAGCTCAGTTCTAGAGTGCAACAAATATAATTATATTGCCTTTTAGTGGGACCAGTTTAAAATGCACACTAAGCGCAGCATGGCTTCAGAAATGCAGCTGGAAGCTTTGTAAGTCATGTGACACAAGGTCATGTAACGTGGTATTCACAAACTACTGACATGCATGTTAGTGTGCTGAAACATTAGTGCGTCACGTCTGTCACTTAGAAAAAAAAAAATTCAACCTTTTTGCAGAGATTTCCAGGTGATGGTAAACAAGCCTCAAAAACTGTGTGGCTTCATCCATTGCACACAGCGTATAAATAATTTAACTTTGGGCATTACAGGGTCAAGCCCAGACGTAGTATTATAGTATGATTCCATTCTTTGCACAGCACAGACACTGAAGTCACTTTTTCATGCCCGACTTGAAACATCCAGATTACATAGTTAGGTAATGTTCAAATATGAATTGGTGGCCTTCTTGTATTACCTTAAGCGCTTTGAAGCAGTTTTAAAACTGCATTACGTGCCTGCCGGGGCATGCCCTACATGGTGTAGAGATTGGGTTATATGGACATGGGAATAGCAAGCTGCATCCACGGATTCCACTTCTGAAGTAGTAAAATCGCATCTAAATCTTACTGTGAGAGGGCGCTTGGTGGACGTGGTGAGGATTTGAAAGTGAGGAACCCTTATACTAATTTTTAATCGGCCTTTACTCAATGCTCCCTTTGAGGCAGCTGTAATGTATTATAAAGAAATATTTGTAGGCTGCAGGGCCACAGGAAACGGTGAATTTTCAAGCAGTTTGTGAATGTAGTAATTAAAACTACACTGGCTATGTTGTTCACATATACTAGTACAGGCTGGAATGCGTATGCCAGGGAGGTAGGTTGCTCAGGCCGCGGAAATATTCAGCTTTTCTGATTCTGTGGTCAGGAAACTTTTGACAAGGACTGTGCATTTATATGGATGACCAGATGAGACATATTAGAAACCCCCTAAAATTTCTAGTTAAAATTTCTAGTTACAAACTTTCAGCATACGGTACTTATGTGGCAATGTTTGCGACTGAAAGGAAAAAAAAAATATAAGACGAGAGCCATTTCACTTTTCAACTCCGACGTGAAAATACAAGCCAAGTTTGTATTTGCTTAAACAAGACTACATAGTTTCATCCTTGGACAGCAAAGGGTCTGAAAGTATTTTTTTGACATCTGCTGCACAAACTTAAGCATAACTATTTCTTTGGGGGGAAAATTCACTTCATGAGTGGTCAAGGATGACTTCAAAGTCAAGTTGACTGTAATCAAAGGCATTTCATGTGGATGACACGCATTGGATTAAATCGCAGCAGTTGTTATGTTCTAATGTGTGAAGGCATTGGAGATTTCTGGTTAAGTACGTTGAATGGTGCTAGCTTAAAGGGGAGGGGCTCTGAAACACTTTTTGTACCATAGTAAGAAAAAGCCCATCTGTGCAAGAGGGCTCCTATGAACATATGAGCCGAATATTATTGCATTACATGCAGCAGGGCATTCACAATCTCGTGCCAAAAACGAACAAAAATTCCTCCCTATCACTTCAGCACTGTTGTCATGCAGCGTCATCACAAGCAGTTGGACCCACCTACAACTATTGGCTGATTTCGTGATCGCAAGAACATTGTCAGTAATACATAATTGGTAATTTTGACATAAATAAAAAACAAATGTATGTCTGCAACCTCAAAAAGGCAGAAAAGTAATTTCATCTTTGCATTGCCGGTCTACGCACGACAGTTGCGTGCAGCTGTATCTGGTGTGCCTGGCCTCTGAGATAGCAGCGGTGTGCTGCGTAGCGTAGTCTACCGCGGCTGCCACGAGGTGTTGCAATGTGCCCTTCCACCGCCGAGACACTCAACTTTTAGGTGGGGCTTTGCCCCCTTGGCTTCTCTCCTGCGTAGCTTCCAGCGTGCTAGGGGAGATAGAGCGAGAAAGCCGTTTCTTGGTGCGATAACTCACTTATAATCCAAGGATTCGAAAAATTTTTGAGCCACAACATTCGTGAGACGACATCATTTATTAGTGAGGCCATTCTATGATTATTTAGAAAAGGTGTTTCAGGGCCCCTTTAATGCTTATCTCTCCCGAAGCCTTTCACATTTGCTTTTTACAGTCCGTGTTTGTTAAAGCTAAGGCACTTCATGTGTCTTCACTGTTTGGGTCAAGCCTGACAATGGCTGTACATTAGCACTTATACAGCACTTCTATGCAAGATGTTTGGCCACATTAAAGACTTTCCGCATGTATGTTTTCAGATGATCGGCACTCACTAATGATGGACATCACGCTTTCACCTGACAGCGCCAATGCCGTCCTGCACAAGACATACCATAGGGCACTGTGGTCTCCAATGCATTTGGGTGGCAAGAACCGGCAAGCAGCCTTCATATATTCAGTTTGCTGCGTGATTTTGTCCAACGCTCGGAAACACTGTCAAAATGACATGCTAATTGCCCGAGTTTGTTCTGCTTGGTGCATTTTTCTAGGATGCTTATCAAATGCATGTTATAGTACCTATACATGCATTTCCATTTACAGTCATCAGAGTTGCACACTTTACTGCAATAACATTCAAAGGATAAGGGGCATATAGACAATCTTGAGCAGATGGACATATGTGCATGAGACTTGCTTGTGTACAGAAAAAAAAAAAAGAACGGACTGGCTTTGCCATTTGCCAACAGAGGAAATAAGCATACTCTGTTCAGCCTTTTCATAATTAATTGTGACAGAAATTGAGGTGGCTCTAAGCTGCTGTGTGTGCTTGGCATTAATGAATCAGTTGCTGCTTTGCAGCTGATATACTCAGTGGATTTAGATTTTGAATCGGGCAATGGTGTCGTGTGTAGTATGCAGCATGTATGTAGTGTCGAGCGTGGCGGTGGTGTAATAGATCAGGAAATTTGCAGGCATAGGATAGATTTGACTGGTGCCAAATTGAGGCAATAGGAGGTCACTGGGAGAGGCATTGGCCTGGAGTCGTCATAAATATGGTGATGGTGGTTGCAAGCAACATGGCACACTTATTGGCAAAGCATAGCCAGTATTTCTGTAGACAGTGCAAAAAGTTGCAGCTGTAATTTTTTTCATGTTGATTGCATTTGTGCAACTTTAGGATGTACATGTCTTCTAGGCTTCAAAAAAAAGAAACTTAATTTCAGAGTGTTTCACAACACGAAAACATGGAAGGGGGTTAAAAGAACACTAACGGCAAATATTAAGTTAAAATAAAATGATAGATTAGTAGTCGAGAACGTCTGAGGAATGAATATTATTTTCGAAGGAGAGCTTTAGTAATTGAGAAATTGAGGTAAATGCAGGACACGATTAGGAGGCTCCCCTGAGACATTCAAGTACTAGCCCGATGACAAAGGCAGTCCTCGTTGTAATTCTGTCACTAGTACTGAACCACTCGTAATAAAAAGATAATTGTATTGCATTCTAAGACGAAAGAGAATGCTACTTGTCTAGATCTATTCGATTTTCAGAAAAAAGAACTCATTGACGTTACTTGTGACAACAACGCGGGTGGTCGAAATGTTTCGTTTTCCCCACACTATGCCGCCAAAGCTTTCGCATTTTAGTAGTTTTGTTATCGTGTAGTGCTTCACTGGTTTTTCTGGCTCGTGAAACACACTCAAACTGCAAGTAGCAGAGAGTGCCACCTCCGTGTGATGTTGCGAAATTCCCGAACGGTCCACGTCACTTGACTAATCCAACTCTTGATCTTGGCTTGGTTTCTCCGGGGCCGCACATTTTCATTTTGCGCAGAAAACCGTAGCGCCGTCTGTTGGGCACCATTTTACTCACCAACGGCAGTAAAGGGCGGTGATGGCGTGTGCAACGTCACCACTTCCCGCTCGGGGTTGGGCGATTTGAATTGCACTAAAGGTATGCAGACCCTTCAGACGCAATTTTCTCGTAAACTAAGTCTTTTCTTGGCACGAAACAAGCGCTGCAAGGTTTCTGGAATGGTATTTTAACAGTCCACGTCGACTTGGTATTAGTCTTTAGTGTCCCTTTAACCACAGTATCTCCCTGTAGACATGGTGAGACGATTGCATCTTGTCCCCTTACCTCCTTTGTCTTTTGCTGTTTTCTTCAAACAGGGTTTTAGCTGCACCAAGGCATGTTTGCCATATCATCATTGTGTCAAGTTTTCTGCAGAACGTTTCATTGACTGCTTACCTAAATATTTGCTTGATATAATCATTAGGACTGGGCAATTATTCAATCAGTCAATCTTTGTTCAACATCTTGCCCATGTTTGGGGCATGAACAAAAAGCCTGAGAAGGTTTGACTGGGTTCATGTCCCGGAACATGGCATACAGTATTAGCAAACTTACAGAGCACAAAGGGAAAACAAATACTACAGTAATGCAATAAAAATATTTAAAAAAGTTAACTAGCTGACCGAGTGCATAAAAATCAAAATGCACTAATTGTAATAAAAACACTGCAATTTTGACAATCACAGAACTCATACATTCAAGTGTAGTTAGTATGTGGTAAAGGTATATGCAACCTATACATAACTAAACATACATTATAAACCTATTTAAGCAACAAATGTAACAGCACTTCTAATATGTACAAGTATGAAAGTCACACTTCAAATACATCAATAAGTAAAAGAGTCAATGCACTGCAGATGTAGGGTAAGGTCGAATGAATATAGTACCTTTTCAGTAATCAATTAATGCTTTAATTGCGGTTAATTGTTTATTGCAATAGAAATTATATGGACGCTCCAGGCGAATTTCCACCGTCGTCGTCACCGTGATGTTCCGTATAAAGTCC
This sequence comes from Dermacentor silvarum, assembly GCF_013339745.2. Lineage (NCBI taxonomy): Eukaryota > Metazoa > Arthropoda > Arachnida > Ixodida > Ixodidae > Dermacentor > Dermacentor silvarum. Next base: position 148,337,508 of record NC_051155.1, read on the forward strand.
AGGTGCGATAACACCGCACGCCATATGCTGTAGGTGCAAGGGTGAGCCAAGAAGGATGGTGACTTGATGTTGCGGAATCTTCTTGCGCACACATGGGAGGAAGGCAGGGAGGGTGTGCAGTGTCTTCTCACAGGCACAAGGGTCAGAGCAGGGAGATGTGCGTGCTCTAGGAGGAGGAGGAGGAAGATGGTTGGGTAAGTTAGTGCAGATATCTCCTCTTTTGCTCCAGCCGCGGCGGCAGGATGCGGCTGCATGCGTCCTATCTTCTATCTTGGTAGTAATCTGTCATGGGTTCGAAGACTAGGTGGCCCAAGATACGTGATGACTTCACATGCGCTGTGTTCTCTCGTGCCTAGTTCGCAATGAAGCGAGAGGAAGCACGAAGGGGAATTCATTTGCCACTTCTGCCGCTCTTCATCACGCTACCGTTCTGACAGTTAGTGTCCGCTGTCTCAAGTGAGGTGTGATCATGTTTGCCCGTGTGCGTATGACAACATCTCATTAATTTAGTTAGGAAGCAAATGTTTACAGCACTTCATGCAGCTGATAAAACTACTAACTTTACTTTGTATAGCTGTCTAATAGTTTGCTGTCGCAATCAATTCTTTACCTTTCAGGCGAAACTGACTTTCTTAACCATGGTTAATCTGTTGAGGGCACATTAGCAAAATAAGGCAAGCCTCGGGATGCTTCTCTTACGCAAAAGCAAGTAAAGGAATGACTGATTAAGCTTCAATGTTCCTACCAAGATGGCACAAGTGGTTCTTTTATGACAAATGCAACGCATGCATGCTGCACTTCGAGCTGGCAAAGAGAAAATTGTCTGTGCATCACTTCCTTAATGCACTGGCATTGAACAAGGGGCCAGTGACGTCCTACTGAGAAGGCTTGCGCGCTCTGTGATGCTGTTGTAACGGAACGCTCAAAAACTGTCTCCGCAGCTGAAATTATGATTGCGTTTGAGTGAGTTAATTTTGGTACACTTTATATGCCAACGTGATATTAAATGCAACTGGGGGTTTATTACATGGTTAGGAATTTGAGGCAGCACCGCGTGTTAGCCGGTTCTACACCCTCGCCGCTAACGCACCCTCACTCCTTACCTCACCTACCTGCCTTGCCCTCTCTGTCCTTTAGAAGAACCGTACCTATATATACTGTGTCGAGGAGAGCATATGTCGCCTTGAAAAAGACAAGTCCACTTGTCAAAACGTTGGCTCCTGCTCTCACCTTGTTCTCATGCTGCTCATTGTCTTGAATTTCCATCTCCCGCATTCCCCGTGTTTTCCCTGGACGAACAAGCAGTTTGTAATATTAGGGTCATGTAACAAAAATTTACAAATCTGATTAATCAGTTAAAAGGTTTTGATTAATCAGGTTTTAATCAATGCCCAGCCTTAGTTATCACCCATTTGTTTCCGTTGACAGGGATAGCTTTGTTGGTTGAAAAATCCAGTGCCTCATTAGATGTATAACATAATCTCTTGGCTTTCTCTATGACGGAAGCATACCAGATTGAATCAGCTGTGCCCCCTGCATGAGGATCGCTGAATTCTCAATTCACTAGCAGTGCATTTACTCTGCCATGCTGGTTTCTCTTCTCCTAGGTGCCTTCTCGCAACACTTACTCGGGACCATCGAATTCAGATCTACCATGAGCGTATCGAAGCACATTGGGACTGCTTGGCAGAACCCTCTCAAGTGCATTATGAACGGGCCAAAGAGTCGTGGACCCGACCTAGTAGGCAAAAGAAGAGTGAGAAGCCTGCTGAGTACTCGAAACGTGTCTTTGACCTTCTAAAGGAGAGGAGCTACTCTGTGGCAGCCCTCGGTGAGAAAACATTGTTAAAACATTCAGCCTGCTTGACGAGTTCTGTAAACAGCTTCTACAGTCAAACCTTAGTGTAAAGAACATGGATATAACAAATTATCAAATATTACAGAGTGGACACAAGCTTTGGCTGGCCATGCTTTATTTCATTGACTACACTGCTTTTAAAGGAGCCGGAAATGCAAGAGCTAAGAAAACATTGCTTACAGCAAAGCAAATGCATACTTGTTTACTTGCAGCTCAAAATATTATTCTGTCAAATTCCCGGCAAGAGCAGCTTCACAATGGCACATTCTGGATGTGCATGAGCATTTTGGCCAATGGCTTGGCTTGGCTGGCCCATAGATATTGTGCTAGCACACTGATTGCATGGCTGCATATTAATGGCAGGCCAAAGCACACGTTTGTAATTCAGTGTTATTCACAGGCTAAGTGACGGCGCAGCAAAAGAGAATGCACCAAAGAAACTTTCAACCTTTTTGTCCAATGCAAAGAAAACTTCTTGCGATACCATGTCATGCATACTGAGAACCCTGGAAAGACTGTCAGAACCATGTCACCATTCATTGTTGCTAAATGCCTCATGGACACACAGGGTACTGACTACAAACTGACAAAAATGGCTAGCAGTGACCTCCTGCTTGAGGTATGCGACAATCTCCAACATGGGAAGATTTCAAATCTTGTGGCATTTGGTGATGCTCAAATCGCTGTGACACCACAGCGGTCTTTGAATTCATGCAAAGGAGTGAAATCAGATGAGAACCTTTTTACTTTGTGGAAACAAGACCTCCTAGAGGTCTTGAAGGACCCAATCGTCATGCAAGTACAGAGACTAAAAATAAACAGAACAAAGAAATTCCAACAAAACATCTGATAATTACTTTTGGTTCAAGTACACTGCCCAAGATAATTGGGGCTGGGTATGTAAAAATACGAGTAAGGGTGTATATCCCAAACCCAAGCAGATGCTTCAAATGTCAATAGTACGGCCATAGTTCGCAAAGCTTCCAAGGCCGAGGTGCTAAGTGTGGTGACCACAATCATTGCTCAGATAACTGTAATGGTGCACTCCATTCAGTGAACTGTGACGTCAACCATGCTGCATATTCCGCTCTTGTATGGCATGTAAAAACAAAAAAAAAGAAATTGTCACTATCAAAGTAAAAGAGAACATTTCCTTCCAAAAAGCGCTTTCGTCGCAGGTAAAAGTTTTAATCGCAGTACGACAGATGACGCGGCAGGCGCGCTCCCATTGTTTGCAGGCTCCTTTATGGGCGCGACACACAAAAAGTGCGATATCATGCCATATTTTGCTCATTTTCCCAGATTTCAATTGATAATGTCACGAAAACAGAAGTGACAGAAATTTTAGCATCAGTAATTGCTTAGTACTGCTCAAATTCCATGCTGTGCTGCCCCTGAATCGAGCTACCAGCGGAATCCCTGAGCAGACGTCTACCGACCTCACAAATTAACTCGCTCGAATGCGGTGTACAGGCATGCGTGAACTTGGCAGGCAGAGCACAGATCGGCTAGGGTGCAATGTGCTCCGACATGCAAACTGTCGTGGTTCTCACGGTTTGCAACTTTTCTGTCTCTCTTGTCCTTAAAGGGGCCCTGAACCACACCTCGGGCTTGGTGAAATAACATAGTCCGTGGGTAGCATACGCTCCTGTGAACATCTCAGCCTAGTTTTGCTGTCATGCGCGGTGCGTGGAGCTCGCGAGGGGAGCATGAAGTTACCTTTCTCACGAACGCTCTCTTTTTCAACAGAAGCCATGATCCTCACTCTTTTCTGTGCGCTTTGTTTCATAATAAAGTGCATTCCAATACGCGGCTGCTATTGGTCGCTGCGGTCGGCTACACCGCGGTCACCGCGGGGTGCCGCCACGAGTCCACTGGCTAAGCGCACACTGCAGATAGCTGAGGACAACCGCGTTTTGCTTAAGTTTAGCGCGACGTAGGCACCAAAATCGAAAGTCATGGCATCTACGTTGGCATCCAAAATTAAATTTGAACTGCGCACCACGGTGACATTTGAAGGCGGAGCGTTGTGGCCACGCCTCACTCCGTCGTAGCCTTCGCAGTGCAAGGCATATAAGAAGGAACGGGAGCACAGCAGTGGCCGTGTTTGATTGCCAATAACTCCGCTTCTGCTGAACGCATTGATGTACTTTTTGCGGCAAAGTATTTCTGAAATAGCCTATTTTCACTTCAAATGCCTTTCTCCACTTCGATAAAAAGTGGTTCAGGGCCCCTTCAAGGACTTCTGCAATGTGTTGGCAGCGCCAGTTCCTGAAATTGCACGCACGCGTTTCATGTTGTTATAAAGGCTAGCACTTTTCATCCATGCCATTTGAGAATGGGGCAGTAATGTGTCTTGCTGAACTGCCGGAGTGGCTATGCATCCTGCGAGAAAAAAATAATAACCTTCAAAGTTCCTGGTGACCGGTTCGATTGCAAGTGTGGGCTCATGCAATTCCAAGGAAAGATCAAGAGTCAACATCTCACGGCTATGTTTGCGAGAAGCACTTCTCGGAGAGCGACTCGGAGGTATTAGGATGAACTAGTGGGCGAATTCCTTCTAGACAAACCGAAAGGGCCTGTTTTGTTGCGAGACACTATGCCGTCAATATTTCCGAACTGTCCCAGCTACTTGTCTTCCATTTGCAAAAAAAAAGGAAGCCAACTGAGTGCTACATAAAGTACGTGAAGTGTATTGAGGCAGAGACTTTGGCAGGTAAAGATATTAGCATGCATGCTGCTTGCTACAGTGAGCAAGGTGAGATGCGGCGTCTTGCCATCTCCCGTGTTGGCCATGAGTCCGCGGACAGTGGTGGCAAATCATGTAATCTGCAGAGCACATAATCGATTATCTGTAAGAGTAACAGAATGTGTGCCAATAGAATAGAAAGGCAATCAAAGATGGCAGGAACGGTTAAGTGGTGTGATGAGGCTGGAAAATTTTCAGGCATCGGGTGGAGTCAGCTGATGTGGCAAAGGGGTAATTGGAGGTCATCATGAGAGGCGTTAGCCCTGTGGTGGACATAAGTTGATCATAACGATATGACAATGGACAGACCATACCACAATTGTCGCCCACACATGCCCCCGTGCGTGCATGGGTGGCTCCTCAAGAGTGCGTGTCGCCATATTGGATTGCATATTATGCTGCGTTAAAACATTCATTCATGTAGTTGCATTGTTTCTCACAAGTAAAACTTGGGCTTTGGATCAGTGATGCTGTGCATACATGTGATGTAATCCGTATGATCGACTTTTTTCTTTTTCTTCTGTGTTGTCTCTGTTTCCCTACTGTGAAGAAAATAGCAGTTTTTTTGGAGGTTACACTAGATTTTATTTTTTTGAAGAATCTATTGCACTCAAAGCTTCATGCAATACTGAAAGCAAAGCAGATTGAATCTGCTTTCCAGGCATACAACTTTCATTAATGAGATCTATATCACAAAAAAAAAGATATAAGTTGCCAAAAACTATTGTAGAATAAGATTGAACAAAACTTGTGAAGATACATTTGTGCCTAAAAAGAAAAAAAATATTTTTAAATGCAAAACTTTTTTATTATATCGAATCTGAAGGGGATCACAAAAAAGTTCGATATGTAGGTAATTCGATATAGAAAATAAAAAGTTTGAACAAAAATTTTAGGGGATTTTACTGCTGTTTGTTATACACAATAATTTGTTATATGTGAGTTCGATATATCCGGGTTCGACTGTATACAAATTGTTTCACTATCTAATAGCCACTATCTGCGAAGAAATAAAAATTTTTCTTTGAGAACTGGCAGTTGCTTTACAAACATTTAACTGGAAGCCCTACACTTGGGCGTGCCATGCAGCAATGCTGTGAACTCTTGTTTGCTGCTGCATTTTGCTTTCACAACATTTCTTACAGTTTTGGTAGGTCTCCATATTAGCTGGCTGGTGCTGAATGGCTTCAGTTGATGAAGGAGCACGAACTAGTGGCGTGTCCTCAAGTCCCGAGTTCATTTCGTTGTTGTCGCTCTCAGAATCAGCCAGGTGGAAAGGCAGCATCCTCTGACTCGCTGCTGCTCGAGACATAAATAAAATCAACTTCAGACATAGCGGAATCGCAAGATATGCCATGTTTCAGAGCACGCATGCCACTTCTGGAGGTGGCTGTTTTCACTTTTAGCTCCAGCGAGTGCACGCACACTGCCTGTTTGAAAATCACCGCCAAGCGGGGAAAAAGCTAACTCCATAAGAAGCAGGTGTTTAGTTCTCTGTTATAAGTCAGGTGGTGCAGTGTGTTCGTGACCAGCACAGAAGCTCTCGAAAACAGCGTTTAAAACCATCGTTAGTGGGCTAACAGTGCCCAATGGGCACTGTACAGAAAGAGTTAAATGGACATTCACCAACTCTGCGAACTATAAATGTGTATTTCTGCGTGTTTCTGTTTCAGAAATTGTTTGGTCTCACCTTATAGAGAGTGATGATGCGAAGTCGTTCGCTCTCCTCATGGAGGTCACTCGTGGTGGGCAACTTCTGGTATGGAAGGTACCAGCTCTTACTGATGGTCAGAGGTGAGCCTCATCAGAGTCCTTATCACTTGGTTGGCTACCAGCTATTTCCACTGTTTTGTTAAATCTTGGGCCTGTCCTGCTGAAGTAGAAGTGTTTGTGTTTGGAAGGAAATCGGAAGACAGTGTCAAAATGTTTAGGTCATGTATCATTATTAATAAACATCAAGTAAGACTGATCTATATGTGGCTGAAGTACTGCAGTCACTTTATGTGTTTTGTATCTGAAGGCAGTCTATTTCATATTGAACTGCTGCAAAGCATGCAAAATTGGTTTGAATGAGCCAAAGTTAAAGTTGAGATGTGTACAAGGCCTGGGTGCCTTTAGGGATTTTTTTTAACATAGTCAAATGAACCAGTTCAATTTAATGAAAATTTACTCGCACTTAGTTGGAATGTGTGGTAATTAATGTATTCTGAAATTACAGTCCTACTTTGAAACAATAAACACTGACATAATAACTTTCTGAGTGCAATTAACATATAAAGCAAACAGACAATGAAGCCCGAGAAGGCATGAGGGAAATTAACTTTTATGTTTAATTGAAATGTTATGCTGCAATGGCATTGGCTAACACTCCCAAAGCTAATCTTGTGCACATATGTAAATTTAGTTAAATACCCAAGAAAGTTGACAAAAGGACGGCCACCATGATATCTTAGTGGTAATGCACCCCATGCATGGTGTGGAAGATGTGGGTTTTGCTACCACCTGCAGCAAGTTGTCTTTTTGTCCACTTTTATTTCACTTTGTCTTATTTGGGTATTTGTTCATTTCATACAAACATAACAGTTCATTTCCCCTATGTTCTTTCTGGCTTCATTGTCTGTTTGCTTAATATGGTTGTAACAAACAAAACAATCGAGCTCCACGGTTCTTGTTATTCTTTCTGCTGAGTTTAATGAAGTATTTAAAAAAACTTTTGCTTCGCCATGCTTTGCCTCAGTGGGTGCTCTACTGCTATAACATAAGTGGAAACACAATTTCTGACTAGTATGAAGTATGTAAAGGAAATGTTTGTTTCATGCAGCTTATGATATGCAAGTGTGCTGCAGTACCTCAAATCACTTGCAAAAGTAACTCGTAAATACACTACTCTGCTATCAGCATAAATTCAAGTGCAGAGAAATCGAAGAGACATATGTTACTACTAGGCAGACAAATGCAAAAGCAACAAATGTGAACGATGATGCAGGCGGGAGCTTCCAGCTAGATTATTTTGAGCACAAAGCAAGAATACAGTCAAAATTCATTGTTAATATGAAACAGATTATAATGCATCTAAAAGCTCGTCCTTCCACACCAATTAGCCTGAAATCTGGCGACATGTGACATGCTGCTAGCTAACCTGATGCAGCAGTAGGCCGATTTCACCATGTTCAGAGCGGCCCTGTCGCCACCGTGATATCAGTAGCCCTCAGTGTTTTCCCACTGTACTTGTGTTCAAGGGAACATTAAGGGGCATGCCGAGGGCACTATTGTGGACTTTCCAGTGAACTTTAAATCGGAGTTGAGCGTAGCGCCTCTTCAACCGTTCACACTCCTATTGTAGAATCGATATATTCTCACCTCCCTGCCTTTTGATCTCAAGGGGTCGAAGTGTTTTTCATGGTACAAGCACGATACGCTTTTTACTGTGGCTGCTCTACAGCCAGTTAAGGATATCACCACAGGAATGCTTTGTGGCAGCAGTGGCACTACAAAACTCTTAATGAAATTAGTCTACTGAAAACTCCTGTGAGCTGTCGGCTATCTGGCAATATGCCAAACTGGCTCGAGCTGCCGAGTCAGCAGCTACGCTTGTGCTCTGCTGCTGCTCCACAGTCACTATAAAGCTGTCATCTCGCCACCGCACTGCACCTGTGCTGTTGACTGCTGCACTCTGTGCGCACAACACGCCCGACCTTGGTCGAAAGAGTGCAGGGCTTGCCGTGCGTGAGGAAAGGATGCTTCAGCACAGGCTGTGTTGCTATCTAACTGCAGCTGCAATAAATGGCTGCACATGTGTAGTCAAGTGGCTTTTTGTGTCCTGGGGCAATATTTTATAACGCTTCATATCTTCTCTTCTCACCTTTCGTCATTGGTTCAGACGAAGTCGCACTGGCATTATTGCTGAAGTTGGCCACTCAGTGCAAATGATATCAATGAAAAGTGAAATGGAATATTACAAAATGCAACCTCTGCATTCTCCACATATCAGCATTTTCGGAATGCGCCAGGAGAGCGTTGCAAGCTTTTGATTTCGTTCAATGTTATTCACTGGGCGCCTGACTAAAGAAATTTTTTTAGAAGCTTCCACTCGGATCTGCAGTGTGTAGCAAAACGACGGGATTAGACCCGAACGTCTGACTCGGTTCGTCATCTGGTAGCAACTTAGCGAGCAGTGCCCGTGGCCGCTGCTCGTGTTCGGCACACCTTCGTCTTTATTTGCAACACACTCCCATGGCCAACAAAAATGCTGAAGACTGCTGGCTTCAAGAAAGTCAACTTTTTGGACGGAACGCCTTATCACAATGCTGGACTCCAACTTCAGGCAGCATGCTCGAGCGATGCCGTTGCGACCAGGAAGCAGTTCCGTCACCTGGGCCAGCTTCCACAGCATAGGTGGCAAATCGTCATTGTGGGCCACGATGATGTCTCCAACTTGAAGTCGTCATCTGTACATATGACTCATCATCTTGTGTGAGCGCTATTTGTGCATATCGTCGTTGTCATTTGTGCGTACGACTCATCATCATCTTTTGGCTCGTGTGGTGTTTCGGCTCTGTCTCGGGTGGCTGCTCTGAAATAAAAGCATCGCATCGGTCGACATCACACAAGTGGTGGAGTGTGCTTCGATTTCCATGTCCTCTTGCCATCCCGATTCCCCTGGAACTCCGGTCTGGTCGTCGTTTGTCCTCGCCGAACACGGTGGCAGCAAAAAGCAACCCATCCACCTGTGTTCTATCACCTCTGCTCAGCCATGGGCCTACATGGATTGTGAACACTAAACAACGAGACCCTCCCATATATGCCGGACTCTGCGGCAACGACATGGAAGATTGGCTCGAGCACTACAACAGAGCAAGTGACGTCAACCATTAGGGACAGCGAGTTTCGGCACCAGTTGAAATGTAGTAAAACAATGACGGGGATTAGACCCGGACCCGGACGTCCGACTCATTCGTCATCTGGTAGCAACTGAGCGAGCAGCACCCGTGGCCACTGCTAGTGCTCGGCGCACCTTCTTCTTTATTTCCAACACAGTGATGGGCCAAGAGCAAATTATTCTGCAGTGCAAAGCAGTCAGAACACATTGACCTGTACTTGTTTGTTCTAGCACACGTGATATTTTTGTATTCTGTCATCTGAAGCATAGCTTGGGGGCCATAAAATGTTTAGCAACTGCACATCCAGAGATACAGCACTGCATACTCATCTGATCTCTTGGAAGACTTGTTCTAGTTTACATTTGCTGTTTCACATTTCAATTTATGTTGATGGTGCCTACTCCCACGGCCAACAAAAATGCTGAAGACTGCTGGTTTCAAGAAAGTCAACTTTTTGGACGGAACACCTTATCACAGTGCTGGACACCAACTTCAGGCAGCATGCTCGAGCGATGCCGTTGCGACCAGGAAGCAGTTCCGTCACCTGGGCCAGCTTCCACAGGATAGGTGGACTGCGGGTGTAAAACCTCATCTTAAAAGGAAGCTTTAGCTCAGGGCCAGCTCCAATGCCGCCTATTCAAAAACATGTAAAATGCTGAAATGCTTTTAGGAAACAACCCCTAGACCAATTTGAACGAAATTTGTTGCATTGGAGAGAGAAAGTTATATTCTAGTGTCTGTTGGAAGCGTATTTTTTATTTAGGCCTGGAATTTTTGAGAAACATTGCCGAAATTTGGTACGCTTAAAAAGAAGATAAAGCACAATCTTTACAAATGCATAACTCTGCTCAAAAAACAAATATCGCTGTTCTGTAAACTTCGTCTGTTAGGAGCATGGACAAATTTTATATTTACAGCTTACATGAATTTGTTACAATGTTTACAAGTGTTTTGCAAAAGTTCTGCTCACGTAATAGTGGTATATATTATGGGATTTTATAATGCATCATTTTTATCCACTCTAGATGTACAGTAAACCGTCGTTAACTTTAACTCTGATATCCTGAAATATCAGTTAAGTCAAAATTTCTCCCAGGCTCGATGTCAACTTGATGTACTTTACACTTCTTATCTCGAAATGCTTTTGCGCCAACCTCCGGATATCTGGAAATCTTGGCTGCGAAAATGTCAGGAAAAAAAGTCTCTACCCGAAGGTTTCCTTACTTTGTGCGCAAATGCGATATCGCCATATAGAAGTGACAGGACCCCAAATTTGTAGCGAATTCTGCTTCATTCTACGTCACTCTTATCATCTACTGTTCACGGCCGGCTGCGATCTCATTGATATTGTGGACAGAGTGTCAGTCTGACCCATGACGAAGTGCAATAAGCGCGAGAAGGTTCATGTGACCTCCGCAACATGCATGCTTACATGTTTGCAGAGCGTCGTCAGCTTGCTTATTTGCTGTGCTCTGCGTTTCTATTTTTGCGAATCCATGCTACGTCATGCCGTGCGCTGCACCATCCGCATACATATACAGTTAAACCTGGATATAACGAAATTGACAAATTCCCGAAAAACTTCATTATAAAGAGGATTTTGTTATATGCAGGTTCGTCACAAAAATTCGAAAAAGAAATGCTTACTCTATTTACTTGATTCTAACGCGCCCTCAATTATAACGCGCACCTGTTTTCCGTTTTCGTCGAAGCACTCATCCTTGGAATGTCACACCAGGTACCAGATGTGTGGACGCGTGTCGTTTCGCACAAGCGCGAGGCATCGGAAACGAAGAGTGAGCATCACGATGGCGTCGTAGTGTCACGGTAAAACCTCGCTGTTACGTTCCCGGGGGCTGCGTTTTCCCGGCTGTTACGTCGTTTTCGACCGGTCCCAGCACAGCTCCCATAGAACCTAATGCATTGGTAACCCCGCTGTTGCGTCGCAACTGTTGGACCGTTCCCACATCGTACGTTGTGAACTGCCACCCCGCGCCGGCCCGAGCGGCCATTTTGACTTTTCATGTCACTTGGCTTGGTGGCTTGACGATGGCATTGGCCGCCCAAAGTGCCGGGGGCGACAACTATGACGTATTTTCGGTTTCCGCCAGCAAAAGTATGGCCTTTGAGATCCGTATTTGCTATATAGAGATGGTGTCTATGACGCATTGTGGCCCTAAATTTGGTTTTGGCTCAGATATTCCGTATAAGGGTACGGCCACGCTAGCGGCAAAAATCGCGCGCGTCATGCCGCGAGCGCCAAGTTGCCGCGTGTCAGCGCCTTGCCGCAAGGCCATCATGGCACGCGCGTCTCGTCGCGCGGCAGCGCGATAAGATCTCCCGCGCCCTCCGAAGAACGTGCGAGCAACACCGCGAGCGCTCGTTCTTTCATGCGAGAGACGACGATCGTCGATTGAAAACCCGACGCGGACCGGCAGCGGTCCGGTTGTGATGGCTCCGTGACGTCACCCTCGTCGCTTTTGATTGGTTCTTCATCTCGCGGCACGCGGCATTTGCCACAGAAATGGGTCTCGAACCCATTCCGCGCAGCACGCCGGAAGACCCCCGATTCCTGCCGCTTTTGCCGCGCGTTTCTGCTGCACGTTTTTGCCGCTAGCGTGGCCGTACCCTAAAGTCCAAGGGCGATAACGCAGTCGCCGCGCGCCGTATGCTGTATGTGCGAGTGAAAACATGCTAGGGCAGCCGACAACCGCATCTAAATCTCGCGCGCGCAAGAAAAGCAGGGAGGAAGCGCGCCTTCCGTTGCGCTCGAGGCACCGGCGAGGGAGGGATAGCGGGGCGGCATTGTGTACTCTGGCATCAACTGCGTACTGCGCGGCGGCGCGCTGTCACGCAGGCCGTATCTTGAAAGTGATCTGCGTTGGGGCAGAGTATAGCAGTGTAAGTGCGTCAGCGGCTTGTAGCGTTGTGCATGCTCTGTTCTCGGCGCTCAGTTTGCGTTGAAGCGATAGACAACAGCACGAAGGTCACTTCGCTCGCTTCTCCAGCGGCGCTTCCACACACCGCCAGCGTTTGACAGCGCGTGTCCGCGCTCATCGAGTCTGATGTGTCACAGCGTGCACCAGCGCGTCGGCAACATCAACTGGAAAAGGAGAGAGTGTCGGCTTGGCGGGCTAGGCCAGCTGCAGCAAGCAGCAGGATCAGATTTGAATGAAGGGAGGGGGAAAGGTCACGCCCGTGGCGGCAAGATCGCCGGGTCGAGGGATGCAGGGCCGCCTCGCACACGCACGCACGCACACGTGCGCTCGCTTCGCATTCCGTCGCGGCGGAGAAGGTGCTTCTGGTTGCTGCTCGCGCAAAAATGCCAAAATTTGGGGCGAAATCTCTAGGTGGTCGGAGGGGAAAATTCGTTATGTCGAGGGGGTCTGCCGCTGCCACTTCGTTACGTAGAGGTCTCAAATACATGTGCTTCTATGGAGTAACGGCGGGGAATAGAAAAACTTCGTTATATCCAGGAATTCGTTATATGGAGGTTCGTTATAAGCAGGTTTAACTGTGCTGCATGCTACGCGGTGCCTTGCAATCTGCGTGCTACATCCGCTGCGCCTAATGTTTGATATGTTTTTGGCATTTTCTTAAATAATAAGCTCAGGGCCGCAACTTTTTAGAGGTGCCTCTTCCAATGCCATTTCTTACCACACTTTGTCACTGATCATAACAATGCTCCATCTGTGTTATCAGGCGGATAAGCAAGCCAAGAACGTTGGATGAGAGAGTGACATGTAATTGAGGGAATGGCACGGCTACAACATCGTGGTCCTGGGATGTGATTTCCTGGTTGATTACTTTTTGGTATATGACCACTTTCACAATATTTTTCCTGACTGGGCTTTGGACACGTTGGTGCCTACGTACAACAGCATTTGCTTGGGTTTGTGCAAGGATCGTTGTTGCCCGTAGACGCCCCACGTGTTGGGTGCCAAGTCGCAGAATATCTTGCAAAAGTTATCTACTGACAATACTCCTCTTAGTATATTGAGCTCTTGCGAGAAATTTGGCGGCTAATGGCACCTACCTTGAAAGGCTCCATGTGGTCTATGTGCGAACAGGCGCTTATGTATTCGTGAATTTGCTTACCTTGAAACTCAGCTTATCTCTAAACAACTTTGAGCTAACAAGGTTTTACTGTATTATTAGGTACAGTTTACAGAATTATGATATAATTTTTTTTTGCTAAGTTACGGAGTTGTAAATGTGAAAGTTTTGTTTTTTGAAATTTAGCAATGTTCAACAATTTTTAATAAAAAAAAATTACAGATTAAACCACTCTTCGTTTCCAAGACTCATTATATTTTAACTTTTCTTTTTCATTGCAACAAGCCTTATTAAACATGGTGCAGTGGTTGCCGAGAAAAAAGATTTCTCCATTCCCATTTATTTGGTAAGGAGCCCCGAGCTAAAGCTTCCTCCTAACACAACTTTTTAAACCAAGTGGAAAAACACGTGCTGATACTTGAAAGTCGTGTAAAGCAGCGGAAGGAGAAAAACGCCTTTCAGGCTTGTCCAATGGTTATGCTGCCTGCAAGGCATAGAAAAAAAGCACACCCCATTCTCTCTATTATTTTTATTTTTGGGGACATTTTCTGTTGGAGTACAAAAGTCAGACTCATATTCTGGAATAATTTAGCTTTCTTATGTTCTTGTGTGGAATGTGTTGGCAGTCAGCACCCGCATATCCACCTTGGTGGTGGCGCAGTGGCTACGGTGTTCTGCTGAAAATGACGTTGCGGGTTTTATTCCCAGTCATGCTGGCCTCATTTGGATGGATGCAAAATATAAAAATTCTTGCATGATTAAATAAAGTTCGTGTTAAAAAAACCCCGGTGGTCAAAATTAATCTAGAGCTCTCCACTGTCATAACTCGCTGGACAGTTTTGGAATGTTAAGCCCGACAATTCAGTTGGGCACCTGTGCATGCCTGTCAGCCAACATACATTGCTACCAACATGGATAACATCTCGCGCCACATCTGTTGCATTGTGTGTTTCTAAATATATGCAGTTTCTAATTAGTACTTTTCTTTGATCTCCTCACACGCAAAATTGCAATGTTCCAGCATGATTTATCAAGCAAAAGCTTTCAAATAAAGCTTTCTGAAAAGTACAGTAAAGGAAACTACTGTATATAATTCTCTTGCATTATCTTGCTTGCAATAGTCTTGCAGAATTGAACAAGCTGTCAGCCAGTTGTGTCCTTCGTAGCCTAAGCAGGACTTTAAAAAGTGATAATCCTTAAATTTTTCAGCTCTTATTCTGCGTGAGGTTTTAAATGTGGTGGCTATGCTCTGCTTTACTTTTTTTTCTCCCATTCTGCTCGAGCTATGGGAGAACGATGCTTAGCCTATATGTTCAAGTGTTGTCAATATGCCTTGCGTGCTTGTTTTTCAGTTTCGAAGTTGAGCTCTTGAAGGAAGAAAAAACTAACATCATGCGTGCTGGACGGCTTTGTTGGCACAAAACATCCAAGACCTCTGGTAAGTTCCTTCTACCAGTTCTGCTGAGGATGGTGCCTAACGTAGCATTTTCATAAGGAAACTTTTGAGCTGAAGACACCTGATCTAGCACTATGCTATCATCAAAATAATGAAAAAAAAATCTACCGTATTATTTTATTGCACAATATAGTACTAGAATATATTATGTCGTGCTTACATTCTGAGATGTTTTTTAGCTGATAGATCAGTTTTATTTTTGCCTAACCTGCCATGGTGTGCTCAGTGGCTATAATGTTCTACTGCTACGTATGGGGGTTAAGTCCTGGCTGTGGCTATCACATTTTTGATAGTTGGAATGCAAAAGTGCTCTTGCACTTAAATGTAGGTTTATGTTAAAGGACCCCAGGCGTTCATAATTAATCTGTAACCTACCCTCCCCCCCCTCCCTTTTTTTTTTCTTTTTCTTTCCCTTGTCTCTGACTTTCATTATGTTAATAAACTTGAAGAGCTTGCTGTTAGGCTAGTTTGTACACGCTGTTAAGAATGAAAACAGGGCAAAAAACAGGACAAGAAAGAAAGACCTACAGAATGCTGATTTTCACACGGCAAGACATATAAAGGATAGGGGTGCTGGGCCATGGAAGCTAAGAAACCGCCACAAAACAGGTGGGAGGGCAGGTAGGTGAATAGCCTTGAGTGCATGGAGAAACAGAAATATAGGAATGTTAGGGGCTGCCGAGTGCGACAGTGACTAACAGACAAGAATTTTAAGGGAGTGAGGTGATCGATATGAGAAAGGGGGACGCGCATAAAAGGCGCCAAGAACGATGTTGGCGGATAATTATGGACATAAGGAGAGTGTCCCATCACTGCCCAATTGCACAACACCAGACTGCCGCAGTCACTTGCCTAGCTGAGGCTCACCTACCCCGTCGTAATATGTGCTGCTTGCTGCGGAGAGCCCATCCTAACTAAACGTCTCGGCAATTTTCAGAATAGACTGTGTCAGGAGACCCGACACTTTCAAATCTCTCGGAGGTACTGGCCCTTATTTTACTGTGAACTACGGATGCAGTAATTTTCACCAAGGCTTCTAAACAGGAAGCAGCCCTGCTTCAGACTGTCTGCCTCATCGCTTCCCAAGTGTGATCAAATAACAGTATGCGTCGTATGATGACTACGATACCATGATCGCATGTTACTTCCAAACATCTCTTCAAACAAGTCGACAGCAGGTCATGGAAAGTGAGTGAAACTTGCATCATATGATACTATCGAAGTTCTAGCGCAAATCTTCATTCCTGTACTTTTAAATATAGAATAATGTAGCATGCCCACAACACCGAAAGCGCTGTTAGTCTTTCCAAGTCATGCACCAACTAGGTCATCAACATACATTATATAAGTGCATCAGTTCGCAAATGAAATTTTAGTTTTCTTTAATATTATTTTTAAAGTTAGCATAAGGATGATAGCATAATTTGATGCGAAGTGCTGCACGCCTTAGCAAAGAAAACCTTTTGTCAGAAGTTACGCAAGGTGTTTCGGCAACGCAGAAACGTGAATCCTCGTTGTTAAAACCTTCTTGTCCGGGGAGTTCTGGTCGTTCCATTGTTATCATTCCATCTATGTGATGTCTAACTGTCGTCATGCCATCATTGTCAGGTCTTCTAGCTTGACCCAGTGGCCCAAGTTGTTTAATAGCTTGGGCCACTAGGTACAGGCTCATGGTCGTGATGCTGTTGTGGTTGTTGTATCTCCGTCATTCCAGCTTTGTCATCCGACACTCGTTATGCCGTCATCGCTTGTTGCGAAGTTCGCTTTCTTCCTCGATCACACAGCGAAGCCCTCTGTTTTGTGCCATGTGCTCCTCAACCGCAATGAGACAAGTGGAAAGTGGAAGCGAAAGACTATCACAATGGAACAGAAGGCAGCTACCTAAAGGCTGTCGCGTCCGGTGATAAGAAGTCATGTGCTGCACAGGGCAAAAATTCTTTTGTTCTTTTATTCAAATTTCAACGCATGCATGGGCGTGAAGCAGTTCTGCGGGCCGCAAAGCCGTCTTCTTATTTTCATGTTCACAACTGTGCACCCCATTTGGCTTATATTACAGTAAATGGCAATACAGTTGAACCCACTTATAACATTATTCAAGTGCCATGAAAATTCCATTATTATAACCGATAATTGTTATAACTGGGATGCATGAAAAAAATCAAAATAAAGGCATAGCTGTTATTAAAAAACTATAATGGCGCGGAGGCCAGTTCCCCTCCCCACCGTGGACCTTCCTCCATTTGGCTGCTGACTGTGTTGACTCGTTTAACTGTTCAACTCTGCTTACGCCACACTCCGATTGCGTGTAACAAGCCACGGCTGTCGGCGTTCAAGAATGGCTTTGCTATAACGAATGCAAAGCGTGGTCACGGGCGGCAAGTGACATGCGACCTCCGCCGAGGCATAGCTTCGGTGGCCTCAAAGGGGCCTTTTAAAAAATGTGAGAAAGTTGCCGTGGCAGCCCCTCAGCTTCTCACTTTACTTCTCACTGGCTTGCACGAAAAAACCCAAATGTCTGTCAGCTTTGCTTGCTTTACGCGAAGCTTGCCGACAGCCTTCTCCAAAGCATCCCGGTGTTCCACGTAGTACCGCGGAAGGTCCCTTGCGAAAACGAAACCCTGGGGGACTGAATAATCTGCAGGGCCTCCTACGAGGAGAACGTTGAGGCAGCCTGCCCTACCGCATCATCGCTGCCTTCATCGCTTTCCGATGCAAGCACGTTCGCGACGATCGCCTCATCGGTTCGAAGCATTTCCAAATCTATAGCAGTGCATTTTCTTTTCACTGGCAATAACGTGTGTTGCCGATGATCAGCGGGCTGAGATCAGCGGGTTCCATTAGTCTGTGGAACTGCGCAGAATGAGGGGCCTGCCGGCCAGCGAGCAATCTCGGAGCAGTGCGCAGCCCTATCAGTCTATCACCGCAGTTGGCACGATCCATTCGTGTTTCAGAGGGTGGTGCACAGTAGAGCTATGGGCGCAGCCCATTCCTTTTTCGGAGGGGTGGAAGGGCGACGGGAGAGAGGTGCGCGAGGCTGCCGATGCGGAGAAGGCTGAAAAACAGCGCGGCGGCAGGCGGCGGCTTCGAATTTCTTTTTCTCTTTCAAGGATTTCACATTCCATTACATTTCGGCACGGACACCCAGTGGCCATACTTCATCGTTGTAACCGATAATGCAGCCTTGGGGCATTGTAGTAAGCGGGTTATTTCACCATAGAAAACATACAAAAGTTGACGGTGCAGCAGCTTCCCATTGTTATAACCGATACATTGTTAAAACCAGTATCGTTATAAGTAGGTTTGGCTGTAATAGATGTAACAAAGTAACGGATATTGTTACGCAATCGAAAGATAATGCACTGTAGACTATTTAGTATGTATATTTACAAAAGGCAAATGCAGCACTGGCTAGTTCAGCTCACAGCTGGGGAGCAAGGAGCAGTTCGTCTTCTTCGTTGGGGCGCCCGCGCACATCGTCCACAAGAAACACGCAATAGGCATGTAGCATTATTCCCGGCAGCAGAAGCACCGTCCCGGTGCGTCTAAGTATCGGTGGTAACAGGAGGGTAGTGCGGTTTTAGGCATGCGACATGCACAACGTCAGTGGAATTTGGGGCAGATGAGGCACTGGTACTGACTGGTGCGATTTCATACGTAACTGGAGTCACAGCGCGCAGCACTTGATATGGGCCTGTGTACCGAGACAGGAGTTTTTCTGACAGGCCAACGTGACGAGTCGGGACCACAGAAGTACCAGAGATCCAGGCGAAAAGTGGACGTCTCTGTGTTGGCGATCGTACAAACGCCGTTGGTTCTCTTGGGAGGTCAGGAGGCGAGCGCGGGCAATTTCGCGTGCTGGGGCTGCCCTAGTGATTGCGTCAAGTGCATATTTGGTGGTCTCTGCTGCGGTGGATGGAAGGGATGTGTCTAGTGGCAATGTGGGTTCTCGGCCGAACAAAAGAAAGAATGGGGAATAACTGGCAGTGTCGTGACGCGGATAATTGTAAGCAAATGTGACAAGGGTAGGGCAAGGTCTTAATCAGTATGGTCGGACGAGACATACTTTGCAAGCATGTCTGTCAGGGTTCGGTTTAGACGCTCCGTGATACCATTAGTCTGTGGATGGTAAGACATAGTCAGCTTGTGCCTGGTTGAGCAGGACTGCAGGATGTCGGCGATGACTTTAGAAGGAAAAATCCGACCACGGTCAGTGAGCTGTTGATGTGGAGCTCCATGCTGCAGAATCGCGTCGCGTAAAAGAAAATTGGCGACATCTGTGGCGCAGCTTGTTGGAAGCGCTCTGGTGATGGCGTAGCGTGTGGTGTAATCTGTCGCCACAGCAACCCACTTGGTTTGCCAGATGTTGATAGAGGGAAAGGGCCAAGTAAGTCCAAGCCAACGCGAAAGAGCGGCTCCGAGGGAGTGTGTCGAGTGGTTGAAGGGCACCCGGCAGGGAGCGTCGATGGTGTTCTGCGACGCTGGCATTTCTCACACGCCGCAACGTATTTGTGGACGGAGCGGGCAAGGCCTGGCCAAAAAAAGCATCGGCGAATCCGGTCGTAGGTGCGGGAGACGCTGAGGTGACCGAGGTGAGCAGCAGAACGGAGGTGCTTAGGAGTGACGAGGAGTAGGGCAAGACCGTCGGGTGGTACGTTATGGCGGTATAACACACCATCCCGGAGAACAAACAAGTGAAGGGACGAATCAGAGGGCGAAGATTTCAAGCGATCAATGATGGCGTGCAAGGTGGCATCAGTGTGTTGCTCGTCGGCGACGTGTAACAGCGGAGAAATGGAGAAAACGCAAGCGTCGGCATTGGTGTCAAGGTCGGTGGGTGGTTCGTCTACTGGATAGCGTGACAAACAGTCTGCGTCCTGATGTAGGCGGCCTGACTTGCATACGACTGCATAGGAATATTCTTGTAGCCGCAGAGCCCAGCGACCAAGCCGGCTGGTAGTATCCTTGATTGAGGAAAGCCAGCAGAGCGCGTGGTGGTCCGTGATGACAGAAGTGCGCGCCATACAAGTACGGGCGGAATTTGGAAACCGCCTAGACGAGAGCCAGGCATTCACGATCTGTAATCGAATAGTTGCGCTCCGCTGCTGTGAGGAGGCGGCTAGCGTAGGCGATAACAATACAGTAAAAGCTCGATGGTACGATCACGGCTAATACGAATTTCCGGATGATACGAATTTTTCTGTGGTCCCGGCCGAGCCCCATTACTTTGCAACGTGCTGGAGAACGGTTGTTACGAATCGATTTACAGCCTGCGTCGGTTGATACGAATAAACGCCGCCCCACCGACCGCCGCGAAAGAGAACAGCGCGCAGTCACGCGCTTTCTCTCCTCTTTTGGTGCGGAGGCGCGGCGCCGGACAGCACGGACTCCGCGACTGGGCGCGAAGAGTTTGAAGCGGTGGCGCTTTAAGAAATAAATGCTTTTTACGTACATGTGCCTGAGTGAGTTCACCTCTGACTCTTTAATTTAGCTACAGTCGAATCTCGTTAATTCGAACACGCTTATTTCGAACATACCGCGCACCGACAATGCTCTTAGCAGCGCGCCAAATAACGCGGCGGCGCCTCCGACCGGCATTGCTCCGACACCGCCATAGAGCAAAAGCTCAGGAGACCCCTCAATGCCGCGCGCGAAGGAACGGGGGGGAAAAAAAAGAACCCGCGGCGGAAATTTCCCCGTCTCTAAAATTGCAAGGTCGCCGTTTCTGCATCGTGCCCGAACAAGCGTGTACGTGCCGACTAGAGTGTTCTAGACAACCGTATTCTAGCACACACTAGTGCCGACGTCTCAGCCACGCGGATAAAATGGCAGTGAACCCTTCTCGTCTATTTTCTAGTCACATGTTGACCTTGCACGCTGCGGCAGCAGCGCAGAGGGAAGCAGCGGCGGAGGCACAGTCGGGCCAACGAAACTGCCACGCCCGCAAACGCTCGCTTCCCAATAACGGCAGAAAACGAAACTTCAGGGGGCGGCTAAAATAAGCTGGCGCCAGCACAGCGGCGGGCGCGCACGGAGATGTACACATGGAGTCGAAGGTGAGAGAGCTACGAGGGAGTTGAGAGGGAGGGCGAGGGGAGCCACCGAAGCGGCGGAGTTGACGGTGCCAAATCCGCTTCCCTGCCGCCCTCCTCCCTCACCTTCGACGGTCTCCGTGCGCACCCGTGTGCCGGCGCCGCCCGCTCGCTCCCTGAAGCTTCGTTTTTTGGCGTTATGGGGAAGCGACCGTTAGCCGGTGTGGGCAGTTTCGTGGCCCGCGCTTGCTATGCGCTTGCGCGCCGCGATATTTCACGACTCGCACCGTTCGTGCATCGTGCTATGGTGCACGAATACTTCAAAAATATGTCCTTTTAATTCGAACAAATTTTCTGGCCCCTTCGAGTTCGAATTATCGAGATTTGACAGTAGTTTTAATTGTTTCGATGATACGAATTTCGGCTAATACGAATATTTTTCGTGACCCCGTGAGATTCGTATCATCGAGCTTTTACTGTATAACAAAGTAATTTTGGCTGCCCTTTCAATTTATTATCACTAGGTTTGAGTGTACCTTAAGCCACATGGTATGTGTTCAGGGTCGCGATGCCGTCGTGGTCGTTACATTGCCGCCTTTCCAGCTTCGTCATCCGACTCTCGTCATGCCGTTGTCATCACGCCATGGTCATCACACAGTCGTCGTCATGGTGTGGTTTTATTGTTATCACTTCAGTAATGTCATCCAATTGTCACTTCGTCGTCGTGATACCGCCTTCGTCGTTCTATTGACGTCAATCTTTCTTTGTCATTCTATCGTAATCATACTGTTGTCATTCATTCATGATTATGCCGCCGTTGTCATGCCGTCATCGTCAGACAGTCGCTTTCGTGCATCCGTTGTCGGGCCATCATTGTAACGTTTTTGCGATCGTGCCATCATTGTCTCCGTAGCTTCTTCATCTGACTCTTGTCATGCAGGTTTCATGATACACTCATCGTCACACCACTGTCATTATACATTCTTCATTATCCCATTGTCCTCATGTCGTTGTCATGCCATTGTTGTCATGCATTTGTTGTCATACCGTTATTGGGATGCTGTCCTTCTTCTTTCTGGGGTTTTACGTGCCAAAACCAGTTCTGATTATGAGGCATGCTGTAGTGGAGGGCTCCAGATTAATTTTGACCACCTGGGGTTCTTTAACGTGCACTACAACGCAAGCACACGGGCGTTTTTGCATTTCGCCTCCATCGAAATGCGGCCGTTGCGGCCGGGATTCGATCTCACAATCTCGTGCTCAGTAGCACGACGCCTTAGCTAACTGAGCCACCGCGACGTGTTGGGATGCCATCATTGTCCATCGTCATCATTGTAACTTTGACATCGGACTCTCGTCATGCCGTTGTCGTCATACCGTTTTCGTCATGCCATCGTCGTCGCGCTGTCGTTTCACCATCGTCATCACTTCAGTATCGTCATCCGATTGTCATCGTGATGTTGTCGTCACGCAACTTTTATCAATCTGTTGATGTCGTTCCCAGTTTGTAATTCTATCCTAATGATGCTCTTGCCATTCAATTGTGATTGTGCCGCCGTTGTCATGCCATTGTCATCATTTCGTCGTCATCACGTACACGCTATCATGCATTCATTGTCATACTGTTGTCGACATGCCATCTTGGACATGTCTTCGCTTTCATTCCCGCTTCTTTATCCGGTTGTCGTCACACTGCCGTCGTCATGCCATTGTCGCCATAAAGTCATCGTCATGTCATTGCCCTTATGTTGTCGTCGTAACGTTGTCGGCGTTATTCCTTCGCTATAATTTAGGAAGCTACATCTCATTGTCGTCATGCCATCATCGTTGTACACCTTTGTCATTCAATCAGTATTATTCCTTCGTCATTTCATCGTCACTGCATGCTGATGGGCAATCTTTGCAAGCAAGTGCAATAGCAAAGTGGGACAATATCGGAATATGTTGCATACAGTCGAAGTCAGGAATCAGAATTGCTATTACACATGTTAAATAAACGTAACTTAAGGAACATGATCTGTCGCTACATTGCTCGATTGCTATTCGCATTATCCTCGACAGTCGTGATGAGATGAGTTCTGCCATAAATTTTTTGTGGGTTTTCAATAGTTTGCTGGCCTTCTGTAAAGTGCTGTGTGAGAATAGCTTTCTGCCCCATCTGTAGTTCTGCCACTAGAGTTATCGGGTGTTATGTTTTCCCGGATCATGGGCTTTTTTCTGTGGTCCTATAAGATCAAAGAGGTTCTACTCTATATTAATGAAGAATGCAGGACCAGGATGAGATGAATGCAGGACACAATGCTATTGTCATATCCCGTGTCCCTTTCCTCCTGGTTTTTATTTTTCAGCACTAGTTAAGTGTCTCAATCTCAACCAGCCTTTCATCTGGATGTGTATTGATAATTTTTCCTGTGTATACTGGTGGCTGTGATGTTTCGTTACTGGCTGACATTCCAAGGCAACTGCTTCTTCTAGGTCTTTTGGTGGCAGGCTCCGATGATGGTAGTGTGACCCTGCAAGCAATAACACTGTGCTCTGGAGAAGATGAAAAAGTGCGGCTGGGCGAACCACTTGCCCTCTGGGAAAGTGATGGGAGACCAGCACAGCACGCAGTTTGCACAGTATGTCACGCCTCCCTTGTTTCCTGTGCCTAACATATTTTTCATTCTACAGTTGAACCTTGCTATTACGAACTCACATCTGACCTGGAAAGGAACACCTTCATTTAAACCTCAGTATAACGAAGTCTGTAAAATTGCGGCTTTACTTTGTTTTATTGAAATTTCGTTATATTGAAATTTGACTTTTTATCTAATAATTACAGTCACTGATGAATTTTACTTACATGGAAGGGGCCGTAAATTTTCTTAATTATCAGACAATCGTAAAGAATGAATTTCAATGAAGAAAAAAAAAATCTTTTTGTTGAATTTGAGAGCCGGCAACCAAAGATACGGCTTTGTGCCATGTCAACAATAACTTTACATCGATGGTGTAAAGTTCTTTCTGTTGAGCTGGTGCACTAAGGCACGCAACAAACGGGTATGATAGAATATTGTTAGCGATAAAACTGTCGCGCACCTTTTATCTCACGTGGTGAGCCGAAACACTCCCCTTAGCGAATACGTGCGCTGCACCGTGGAAATTACAAACACCAGGCAACACGACCACGCCTTACTGACTAATGCACGCACACTTACGGCTACTTCAGCAGCTCCGACACAATATGGCAGAGGTGCGGCGCGGGCCTGGTAAAAGCGTGTCACCACCCCGAACGGCGGGAGGTGGCGCTGACATCGAGGCACCCTAGTTACCAGGTGCTTGTAGCGATGCTTTGTCTCACCACAATGCCATGAGTGTTCGTATCGAAAAAACATTTAAAAAGCCAATGTGTTCACGATTCGGCCACTGCCGAAAATTTACACCAGCAGCCATGTAGAATGCACTTGGTTACTGCAATAGTAGCTCTGTGTTTATCTGGTTGAGCTCTGCGGCACCAAGCTGGTGCCACGAACCCGGCCATACACATTTGCATCTCTGGTAACCTGGTAATCCACAGATGTTAAGAAGTTTGCTGACAAACTAAAACTTCCGATTGACTCGTGAGCTACAATGCTGATGTCCTTTTTCCACAAAGGTCATTTGTGCTTAGTTTCTTTCTTGCTTTTGTTGGAATCAACAGCACTGCACTTTCGAAAATTGCTTATTCATGTTTTAAGCCATTCCTCAAGAAAGACTGTCGTGTCTTTTTTTTTTTTATTATTGGTTTCTTTTTGTTTGTCGTCTGCCTTGATCAGATGATCTCTGCTAAACCATTTAAGGTTTGTCCTAGGTTTTGCTTTTTTGCAGCCTTCCCCTGCAGGTTTTAGCTTTTTTCTGTCACGGAGAAACATTGTAAGCATGCTGCTGATAGCCTCATTAATCAGATTAGGTTAATAATTTACATATAGTTACACGCACTTGCTAGCTTTTCAGGTCACGGAATGTTGTAAGCAAATAAATACTAAATGTGAAAATGCAATGCTATTCTTGTGATGAACGCACAGCGCAGTGAAGGAGACAGCTGCCTGGTGTGCGTGGCCAAGGGGCGCTTCCTATACTGCTTCAGGGTGACTGCAGATGCTGACACGGGCAGGGCACAACTCCTGCACAGCACTGTTATCCGCAATGCCTGCGTCTCTTCGGTCACAGGTGAAGACCTTATCTAGATTGTTGGTGCAGGATTGCTCGTACTGCCAGATGTTATTGTAATGAATTTGCAACCGATATGAAAATACCCTAATTATATCCGGTGTTAATTATAAACATACATACCTATATTGATTGCATGCTTACCACATTTACTCGTCTCTAATGCTCCCTCAATTGCAACGTGTAGCCCAATTTTGCCCAAAATGCTAAATGCAGCCAAAAATGCTAAATTCAATATACAGTAAAAGCTCGATGATACGATCACGGCTAATACGAATTTCCGGATGATACGAATTTTTCTGTGGTCCCGGCCGCGCCCCATTACTTTGCAACGTGCTAGAGAACGGTTGTTACGAATCGATTTTCGGCCTGCGTCGGTTGATACGAATAAACGCCGCCCCACTGACGGCCGCGAAAGAGAACAGCGCGCAGTCACGTGCTTTCTCCCATTATCTTTTGGAGCGGAGAAGCGGACGCGGCGCCAGACAGCGCGGACTCCGCGACTGGGCGCGAAGAGTTTGAAGCGGTGGCGCTTTTGTACTTTTCCTCCTTTTCAGCGGCCGCCCATCGGACGGAGTGGCTGCTGTGCTTCGGGCCGCGTTCTTTGTGTTTGCGCCATTTTACCTAGTCGCAGCGAGCTATGTCTACCGAGATAGAAGGACATTAGAGACTTTTTCTTCAAGAAATAAATGCTTTTTACGTACATGTGCCTGAGTGAGTTCACCTCTGACTCTTTAATTTAGCTACAGTCGAATCTCGTTAATTCGAACACGCTTATTTCGAACATACCGTGCACCGAAAATGCTCTTAGCAGTGCGCCAAATCACGCGGCGGCGCCTCCGACCGGCATTGCTCCGATACCGCCATAGAGCAAAAGCTCAGGAGAGACCCCTGAATGCCGCGCGCGAAGGAACGGGGAAAAAAAAATAAAAAAGAACCCGCGGCGGAAATTTCACCCTCTCTCAAATTGCAAGGTCGCCGTTTCTGCATCGCGCCGGAACAAGTGTGTACGTGCTGACTAGCGTGTTCTAGACAACCGTATTCTAGCACACACTAGTGCCGACGTCTCAGCCACGCGGATAAAATGGCAGTGAACTCTTCTCCTCTATTTTCTAGTCACATGTTGACCTTGCACGCTGCGGCAGCAGCGCAGAGGGAAGCAGCGGTGGAGGCGCAGTCGGGCCAACGAAACTGCTCACGCCCGCAAACGCTCGCTTCTCGATAACGGAGGAAAACGAAACTTAAGGGAGCAGCTAAAATAAGCTGGCTCCAGCACGGCGGCGGGCGCGCACGGAGATGTGCGCACGGAGTCGAAAGTGAGATAGCTACGAGGGAGTTGAGAGGAAGGGCGAGGGGAGCCACCGAAGCGGTGGAGTTGACAAAATCCGCTTCCCTGCCGCCCTCCTCCCTCACCTTCGACGGTCTCCACGCGCACCCGTGTGCCGGCGCCGCCCGCTCCCTGAAGCTTCGTTTTCTGCCGTTATCGGGAAGGGACCGTTAGCCGGCGTGGGCAGTTTCGTGGCCCGCGCTTGCTATGCGCTTGCGCGCCGCTATATTTCACGACTCGCACCGTTAGTGCATAGGGCTATGGTGCACGAATATTTCAAAAATACGTCCTTTTAATTCGAACAAATTTTCTGGCCCCTTCGAGTTCGAATTATCGAGATTCGACTGTAGTTTTAATTGTGTTTAGATGATACGAATTTCGGCTAATACGAATATTTTTCGTGACCCCGTGAGATTCGTATCATCGAGCTTTGACTGTACTTGATTATTTTCTCCTCAGATTTTCATGGCAAGAGAGAAATACAGTCAGTCTAATTTTTCGGACTCCTTTTCGGACTCCTGAGAAAACTCCTACAAAAACGTCTGAAAAATAAGGCAGTCCAAAAAAACAAATGCATCCCTTTAGCTGCCCTCAAGGAGTCAAATATCCATAACCACGTCTGAAATAGCTTTAAAGACCCGCCAGGCATTTCGGCGCTCATACTGTGACAGGAGATGGTGGGTGCATGCGTCTATAATTAAGGAACACATTTTATGTCCCATGACAGTGGCACTTTTGCATTTTTGGTATGCTTCACTGCAATACACTGCATATGCCTGGCCTTGTAGCACCGCTGTATTGCGTCGAAGCTGACTTTCGGGAACCGGCATTATTTATCGCTTTAGACCCTTGCCATGCTTTCCGCACTTCGACTCCATTAGCTGAGGATGACGGAGGCAGAGTCAGCACCATTGCCAACAGCAACGAGCCCTTTGAATGGAAAACATGGCACCAAACAGCAGAAAACATTATAGTGAACGTCGATGTACCTAGGCCTAACGACAGCAAGAAATGACTACCATGGCTGACCGGATCGGCACGCGAGAGTAATGGTTCGCGGCTGTGAGATAATCAAAGTGGCAGCAGTGGCGGCTTCAATTAATCTCATTTTGGACCTACGGTCTCAGCAGAATTTAGAAAAATCGGATGGTGAAGGATTTCAGCATCTGAAATTTCAGACGTTCTTATACATTGGCTCTATGGGGTTACGTGGTGGTGCCGTGAAAGTGTTCGAATGATCAGGCATGTCCAAAAAGTCGCGCATCCGAAAAATATATTGTTGACCGTGGTGATTTGTTCTCACCTAGGAAAGGAAAGTGTATCCCATTCGAGCTTAAGTGGATTAGGTGTTACTTGTCGTCACTGTGTGAGGCGTCCGAGGTGAAACTTGGCATTGGTCTGGGGGATTAGAGCATAACCAATTGCAATTTTTGGTTTTTCAATTGATACTAATGTGCATATCATATTTTAGTGAGCATTTTTTTAAGTGCCTGTTAGAATTGAGTAAACAGCTGTATTGGTGAGAAATATTCTGTTTAATTTGTTGTATTGTTTAGTTCATTATACGAGGTCTGTTAGAAAAGTATCCGACCTTATATATATATTTTGTTTGCGAATACCTGATGGATATGAAACAAGCGCATCAGCCGACTTTGAACCTTCGTGTGCATGCGCAAATTTTTTTACGCCTGCCGATAGCATCAGTTGCTGGGGCGCAGCGTTTGAGTGAGGTAGTGCGCAGTGCTCTCGTCGGTTTTAATATTGCAAGGAAAATGACGGAGCGACTGCAGCAGCGCTACTGCATCAAATTTTGCCAGAAACTGGGCGACAGCCAAGTGGAAACAATTCGTAAGATTCAGACGGCTTTCGGTGACCATGTGTCATGAGTCGGACGCCGGCGGTACACGAAAAAGAAGATGACGAAGATCGCGGAGTGTTCCGAACGGCGCGAGCGCTCGAGGCACGCAAACCGAGGTGTGGTCGAGGCAGAAGCGAGGCGAAGCAGCATTATTGATGTGGCTCTTGGGCTGGAAGGTTGCTTCGTCAGCTATGCTCTGACGACGGGAGTGCGGAGAACCCGGCCTCGAAGCTCGTGATGCTGGCAAGGCCCAGGCGTAGCTGTAGACCTCGGAGACGTCCGGGCGAAGCTCCTGGGACCGGCTGCTGCTGCTCACGGTGGTTCCATTCCTCTTCGCACGAATCCTTCTTCCTCGGCTGAGCCCGATCAATCGATAATCACCAGGACACCGGGTCGCCATGCAGATCGACGTAGGGCGAAGAACGCTTCGGTAGGCCTAACCAGGCAATCGACACGTCAGCGGCAGCTACCGGGGCACCAGCCACGTACTCGGTCAGGTCAACGGAACCGCGAGTCCTCGGAACTTACGGTATCAGCCTTACGGTATCACCCTGAATGAATATCACTTGGACCCGACGAGAGGAACTTCAAGTCGACGATCCGTAAGAGCCCACATTTCTGCTTTGCGACACAGTTAGGCCGGGGCTAGGGTGGCCAGACTTTGGCACGTCAGGGCTAGGACTGACCTAGAGACTTTAAGTCGGAGCTAGGCTCCGAAACCGAGATAGTCTTTTTTTCAGTAGTTTGTATGTATTCTGAGTTTTGTATTTAATTTTGAGTGAGCATTTTTGTCGAATTATGGTTTTAGTTTTGTGTGCCTCGTGCTATTCCCAATCTTGTGCATATTGGGCCAGCTACCAAGTGCGCTGCAACGTCAAAGTGATGCTGACTGCTTTCTTGGACTCCCGCGGTGTGGTACACCACGAGTACGCACCACAGGGTCAAAGAATCACCAAAGAGTACTACAGGGATGTCCTCCGTCGCCTACATGATGCTGTGCGGCGCAAGAGACCGGAGTTGTGGTCAACAGGAAATTGGCGCATCCATCACGACAATGCTCCTACACATTCCTCGCACTTGATTCAGACTTTTCTGGCGAAAAACCAGACTCCTGTAGTTCAACAGGCTCCTTACTCTCCTGATATGTCCCCCTGCGACTTCTGGCAGACTCCTGTAGTTCAACAGGCTCCTTACTCTCCTGATATGGCCCCCTGCGACTTCTGGCTGTTTCCCAAAATCAAGAGGCCATTGAAAGGAGCGCGATTTCAGACGAGAGAGGACATTATGGCTACGACAGCTGAGCTAAACTCTATCCCGAAAGAGGCCTTCTCGGAATGCTTCCAACAATGGCAGCACCGCTGGGAGAAGTTTGTGGAGTCCCAAGGAGACTACTTTGAGGGTGATTAGGTTTCCAACGCTCCAGCTTATGCCAGTGTTTTTTCTTCGACCAAAGGTCGGATACTTTTCTAGCAGACCTCGTATCTGTGTTGCACCCAACGCAGCACGACTGCTGTGATCCCCAGAGCATGACAGGATTTCTGCACTGCACTTCATCTATTAAGTGCTGGCTTTGAGAAACATGTCATTAGCAATTTCTATTTTCTGAACAACAAAGTTCTTTTGTGCAGATCTTCATTTAGTATGCCTTTTACATGCTTTATAGGCTGGTAAAAGTTTGATTTAGGCCTCCCTTCAAACCAGTTGTTCAATTTAAAAATAACATGGCACATTACAGGTAAATTACATCTCGCGGCACGCGGTATTTGCCGCAGAAACCACTTCGCGCGGCACACCACGAACCCCCTCGATTCCTGCCGCTTTTGCCGCGCGCGGCAAACGCGGCAGGAATTGGGGGTTTTGCTGACCCATTTCTGCGGCAAATGCCGCGTGCTGCGAGATGAAGAACCATTGAACCAATCAAGAGCGATGAGAGTGACGTCACGGAGCCATCACAACCAAACCGCCGCCGGTCCGCGCCGGGTTTTCAATCGACGATCGTCGTCTCTCGCATGAAACAACGAGTGCTCGCGGTGTTGCTCGCGCGTTCGGAGAGCGCGGGAGATCTTATCGCGCTGCCGCGCGGCGGGACGCGCTTGCCACGGTGGCCTCGCGGCAAAGTGCTGACGCCGCCCGCGGCATGACGCGCGCGTTTTTTGCTGCTAGCGTGGCCGTATCCTTAGGCCGCTCCCTGAATTTTCGTTTTCTGCTGTTATCGGGAAGCGAGCATTTGCCGGCGTGGGCAGTTCGTTGGTCGGACTGGGCCTCCGCTGCTGCATGAAGGGGTCTCTCCTAAGCTTTTGCTCTATGGCGGTGTCGGAGCAATGCCGGTCTGAGGCGCCGTACCCTTATTCGACGCGCTGGTGAGAGCATTGTCGGTCTGTGGTATGTTCGAATTAACCGTCGCAAATGCTTTCGCGTTCAAATTACCGAGCGTTTTCGCCCATTGAAATACACATAACTTTGACGGGACCAGAGCGTCAGTTCGAATTAAGCGTGTTCGAATTAACGAGATTCGGCTGTACCATGGTCTTGCACAAGTAAATATGCGGTGTTCATTTCCTAATGACCTGTTTTTCTTTGCCTTTTATTACAGCCCTTGACAAGTGCCCCTCAAACAAGCATGACCTGCACCTTCTTGTGTGCACGATGAATGCAGAGATTGTGAACGTTTACATCGACAGCAGTAAGTATAAATGTTACTGCATCGTGGCACTAGGCTAGGTGTGCAGATTTTTGCAAACCACCTTCAAGTTTCACTTTCAGCTTTGCTGATCACACAGGATGACTAAAGAGAAACAGTAAATCAGCTCAGACTAATAGAGTATTCTTTAATTCTGCTTGCCAAAGTGCATGTGCATGTCCAGAATGTGCCGTTTCTCTAGTTGCTCTTGTTGAGTAAATGACATTTCTGCTACCAGGATACATAAGGATGTTGAGCTGCGAGTAACGAAGTATTCACCTCACTGTAGCCAATATTGTCTCCAATCTTGCATTTTCTGTTTCATTTTTGTGATAGGATGCTCATTGAAATAAAGCATGGACAACCAACATTTAGATTAACTTTGTTATATCCGATAATTTGTTATGTCTGTGTTCATTATGTACAGGCTTGCCTGAGTTTTGTAACAAGCGTCTACTGGCAACAACAATTGTTATCAAATTTTTCTTGCCTCGAGTTGTTGCAAGTGTTGAAGAAATGCCTTGACATAGGTATAATGCAAGGTAGAGCAGTCACGGCTGTTTTTAAGTGTAAGAGCTCGTTAGTGTGACCCTTATAGTGAAAACAGCATGTCAGCCTAGAGGAAAACTCGTGTGTTCATGCTGCTGCCACACTGCAATGGAAGTCGTGAGGTACTTGTCATTGTCACAAAAGATAAAAATACTTCTGGTGCAAAATGCTAGAAATAAGGGTTACAGATGTCTTCATGAAATATGGGCATGTTGATAATATAAGCATTTGATTGTTTTCAGGATCCATTTCATTATTCAAAACATGAATAATTCAGGCATTTTTTTTTTTTCTGGACCCTTGAAACCCAAATGAACTAGTGTTTACCATATAGCATGTTGGACCACTGTGCCTTTTTAGCTCCTTACATGTGACTGGGGGTCATTTTTGCACAGGATTGCACAGGTTCGCTAATGAAAGTTTTTTCTATGCAATCCAATATTTTTATATGCCAAAAAATGTATGGAAATATTGGACTGCGTATGGAACATTTAATTATGGAGAGGAAGTAGTTGACTATTTGATGTGTATGACTAAAAACTGACATGTACGTGTGGATCTGGATAGTTTTTTTTATATCTTTTGTTAATTAGTTATTTTTAATTGTTTGTTGATTACTGCCCTTGTATTCTCAGTGAATTCTTTGTCCTTCCTCTGCTCTTAGATCTCAACTTCAACATTGAGAAACTACACATCGAGCTGCCCTGGATGCTTCAACCTGTAGGCCTGGCTGTCTCGCCTAATGGCATCTACTTCGCATCATTTTATCAGTAAGAAATTTTTGGCTTTTAGTACAGCGCCCTGTATTCATAATCTGCATCTGCGGTAGAAATAAAAGGAAAAGATAAAAAATGGAGAGAAAAAAACTTGTAATTATAGTCCAAAAGCTCTGGTAATACCGTATTTACTCGACCGTAACATGACCACAATTGTAACGTGAGAGTAGACTTTCCAGTCACACAAAATTAAAAATAAAATAAAACCCTGAATGTAACGTGAGATGAACGGAAAAAGAAATGGTACCTTTATTCAAGAAATCACAATTCAGAAACGAGTTCTCTTCACTCATTATTCTCGTTTGAGGAGGAGCCAGAGCTTTCCTTCAGTGGTATTCTTGGGTGATCACTTTCAAAGACCGTTTCACTTTTGCAAAATTTCGCGTGACTCAGCACCGAATGCATCCCCGACAAGTGTTTCTGGCGTTGTGCTAAGCTCGCTATATTCACACAGTGGCAAGAGCACTGTTGGCCACATATTTAGAAAAGTTCAGTGCTGGGAAGAGCCGGTTCCCGCGAAAGCAATACTATCCTGAGAGTGATCGCTGGAGAATCAAGTCATCTTCCAAGCTGTTGAGTTAGTTTGAGATAAAGCACTTCCTAGAAGACCGCACAACCATTTCAATCGGGCGCACAACCAGGTCACTATAAGGCCCACAGAGCACTTCCAACCGGCCTCGCACTTAAAGAGGGCCTCACGCTGGTCCTGTTAGCCGTGAATTGTTGACATCGAGTCGCGGCGGAGTTTCCTAGCTCCTCGGCCATCAAAATTGCTCGTCTCTTGAAGCGGGCATCATACTGAATGTGCTGCATCACCTTAACGTCGTAAATAAATGGAGCTGAAGCATGAAAGGACCATAACACCAGTCACAAGCATAGCGAAAATGGCATCGATCTAAACAAAAAACAAGTTGTCACTCGACTTGTCTATGGATTCGATCAAGACCTAAAGGTTTGGCAACCGGTTCCATCCAGGTTGAAACTCAATACAGTATAGACCACTTATAACGTAACTGCTTATAGTGCAGCACCGGATATAGTGCGGTCTTTTCAGACTCCCGTTAATTTTCCCATAGCACTCCATGTATACACGTATGGCTTATAGTGCAGTTGCGGGAAACGAAATACCGGTTACAGTGCGGCTGCCTCGGAGTACGGAAGTCGGCGGAAACGGCGAACGCTCCCCTCAAACGGGCGCCCCAAGGAGTGCTCGAGGAAGAAAGAGAGACAAAGTGGAGGAGAAGGGCACGTGGTGCGAACGAACAGCCAGTGAGGCTGAAACCGGAATCTTGAGTGGAGTCGTGAACTATCACGATGCGCATAGCGAGCGATGGCCACGAAACTGCCAACGCCGGCCAACGCTCGCTTCACGATAACGGCAACGAAACTTCAGGGAGCGGGCGGCGCTGGCCCGGCACTGCGAAGGGCACACGCGGAGACTGTGGAATGTGAGTAAGGAGGGCGGCAGGAAAGCGGATTTCGCCTCGGCAACTCCGCCGCTTCGGTAGCTCCCCTCGCCCTCCCTCGTAGCTCCCTCACTTTCGACTGTCACCGTGCGCGCGCCGCCGCTCCAGCCGGCCCGGCGCCAGCTCCCCGATGTTTCGTTTTCTGCCGTTATCGGGAAGCGGGCGTTTGCCAGCGTGGGCAGTTTTGTTGGCCGGCCTGAAACAGCGCCGCTGCTTCGATCCCTCTGCACCGTAGCCGCAGCGTGCGAGGTCAACACGTGACTAGAAAGTAGAGGAAGCATAAAGGAGAAAGAAGGGTTCACTGCCATTTTCTATGCGTCGCTACGGTAGCGTGGCTGAGACGTCGGCACGTACACACATGTTCCGGCGCAACGCAGAATCGGTGACCTTGCCATTTGAGTGAGGGTGAAATTTCCGCCGCATTTTTTTTTTCTTTCTTTTTCTTTTTTTTTTGTTCGCGCACGACATTGAGAGGTCTTTCCTAAGTGCCGGCGCAATGCCGGTCGGAGGCGCCGCCACGTTATTGGTTCGAATTAACGAGATTCGTCTGTAAATTGAATGCAAACGTTCTAGCCGCGTTCCTCGACTATCGCATACGCGTGGCGGCTCGGTGCACATGTTTTGCATATCTGCGGGCCTTGAAGATTGTTGCTTTGGTTATTGTGCAGTACCGCTTATAGTGCGGATATTCGCGACTCCGGCAACTTACGTTATAAGCGGTCTACACTGTATAACGAAGTGTGTATACACGATTTCAATGCAACGAAATTTCACTGCTACTACAAAGGAATACTGAGGACACAGAGGCCGCCGGCACAGATGGTCAAATAGTTTAAATAAATGCTGCTGTTTGTAAAAGCACCTCTCAAATTGTGTGCCATGCGACTGAAGCAGAGCAGCGTCGTGTTCCGTATGAAGTTCAAGTGCGATGAGATACTATCGCGATACGTGAGCTGTATGCTTTAGGTGCAAGTGAAAGCGTGCGAAGATGAGCCAAGAAGGATGGTGGCTTGATGAGCGCCGTCTTCCCACATGAGCAGGGGGCTGGAGCAAACTTGCAGTCATGCGATCAAGCGAGGGCGGAGGAGAGGAGGGAAGGGAGTTGGGGGCAGGTTGGCGAGCATGTCGTTTGCTAGTGCGTCTGTGGCTGTGCACGGCTGAGCGAATCGGCAGCCTGTTTCAGAGGTAATTTTTGCCACATGTGCAAAGACTCGGCGAGCTGAGATGGCATGGCATCGTGTGCTGTCTTCCCACGAGTTTCGGAGACTCGTTGAAGTGAGATGCAGTCAAAGCATTCGCTCCCCACTGCAAATGTAGACGATGCAAGCACTTGCTTTATGTGCTTCAACGGTCTTTTGTTGTTGAAGTTGGTCATCATTTTCCCAGGGGAGCTGACAGGTGGGACAGCAAGCGGCAAACACTCACCAAAAGGCGCAAGCACCATTTTGCCTTTGAGGAATGTGCAATATGTGCAAGGATTTCGCGTGCGCGAAAACTCAAAAGGGCATACTAAAATACTATAAATTATCAGTAGCTGACTGGTGAATGTTACATATTGTTTAAAATATGTGGTATAGAAAACTAAACAGTATTATCTATTTTGCACATAAGAAAATGGGAATAAGACTGCAGGACTATTTGCAACTTCCGTGCAAGAGGTGTGATTTGGTGCCATAGCCTTCCCTTCATAGCCAAGAGAGAGTGTCTGTGAGTATTGCATTTACACAGCAGGCGCGAAAGTGTCATGGCCGGCTGCGTGCATTTGCGCGGATGGCGGATGAACAAGGGGGGAGTATCATGCATCAGGTGAACTTGCTGTCAGGGGCGGATCCAGGTTTTTTCTGAGGGGGGGGGTCAGCTTCTGTCAATGATGATCATGACAGTAGCCTTTCTTATTGATAGCTTTCACGTGACGTCACGCACCCACCTTATCACCATTTTGGGGCACCAACATGGTGACTATGAGCACTTCAGTCCAATCCATCTCATTGAAAGCTATCACGTGACGTTACGGACCCAGCATATCATTGTGTCGGTGCACCAACATGGCGGTTACAATGACGTCAGTGCAAGCCATCTATTTACCGACATTTACCATTTCTGCTCAAGATAAATGCGCCTCTTATACAGCTAGTGCAACACCTGTACCGAAGCCAGTTATCGGTTTCTCCGAGCCTATAGGAAAACCATGTTGCCCAATACGGTCATGTGCTTGGCGGCTGTGCCTGATAGTTTATCTAAGTCTCTAAGTCTAGTTGGGTTCATGTTCCCGAGTCTAAGACTCAGGAACAACATGGGAACGTTTGTTTGATTTTCCATAGACTCAATGCAAAAAAAGTCCGCCTAAGACGAACCGCCTCAGACGTACTCCTCGGTTAAGACGAACATTCGGAGTGACCACCACCGCTACCGATCCTGGAGGCTAGGGTGCCTCGATGCGCCGTGCCCGGGGGCACCCGTATCGAGGCACCCTACTGGAGGCTCGTGGCGCACATCGTCGGTAGACAGAGGCAAAAACAAGAGGAGGAACCGCTGTCTACCACGTTTACCGTTTTTAAGTAAGATATTTGGATGCACCTGGTCATGTTGCCAATTACTTTTTTGGGGTGCACTTCTGTTAAGACGAACTTCCGATAAGATGAACCAATTTTCATGGTCCCTTCAAGTTCGTCTTAAGGGAGTCTGCTGTACTTTATAAGGAGCTATCACTCGAGCTATCGTTGAATCATTGGAATCGACAAGCACAGTAAAAAAATTTTGAAGCAGGCAAATCTTTATGAAACGAGAAGGCGAACAAAAGACGGCAATGTCAATGCTGCTGACGTTTAGGGCATTTATCTGATTATAAATCAATCCAGTCTCTTTCCTGGAAGGAAAGTTAAATACGAATTACTCGAGCTGCTTGGATGATCCGAAGCGCGGAAGCAGACTAGCAGACTATGAAAAAGCACCGCCCACAGCACTCACTACGCCTGCGCCACCCTCATTGCAACCGCCGGCCGGCGGGGGCGCCGAGCAGACGCTATGCGCTCTGGTGTTCCCTTTAAAAGTGGAACGCTCTGTATGTCACCAACAGGTGAGATGAGAGACCCAGGTATTCCCACTCCTCTTGCTCCTAACTCCTCGCCAACTAGGTAGATCATTCTTTTTTTTCGCGCATCCTCCTGGGTACGGATGGACGTTTCGCCTAGGCATATACAGCGTCGCTGTAAAACATGTATAGCATACCGGATTAAATCAAGCAGGCTAAGTGACTATTTGTCACCGCCCCGTTTCAAAGGGGATGCCATTAAATCATCATCATCATCACCTGAAGTTTCTCTGGCGTGACCAACTGCAGACAGTGACGTTCTTCCTCGGACTCATGGTCCTGCGACGCATTCTTCTCTTTTGCACGGTCCCGCTTTTGCTGTCTTTGTTCACATTGTCTGTATTCACGTTGATGCTGTCGACACCTCTCCGCGTTTGTTAGCTTTTTCCTCCGGCCTGAACGTGCTATGCCGTGCCCCTGGCTTTTGCAGGTGACGGTAAGAGGCAACCAATGACACCCCGACAGGGAACTAAGTTAATCAGGCGTGAAGGCGCTCGCGCGGACATGGCCGTGCTTGACAAAGGGGACGTGCCCTCATTCGCTTGATGCCGCCACCGGGACGAGTAAGGCACGGCCGGTGCCAGGAGGTCCAAGGCGTTCATGAGAAAAAATAACTACGGCAACTTCGCAACACCACACCCCTACAGAAAACAGCTAAGCTTGTGAGCGAGCTAGCTTTACTTCTACATGGCTGCTACCACTGGTACTTGCGAAAAATAATTTTGAAGAATACTGGTGGCCACATTTTTTGCGACAGGGCCATCACCCTCTCAGCGAGGGGTGATGCAGAAATCGGAGGGGGGGTCAAGACATCCGGACACCCCCCTGGATCCGCGCCTCCTTGCTGTGACCCTCCAGATTTCAGAATCTTTGATCAGTGGCAAATTACATCGAACCTGGCAATGAAATGGCGCGTACCCTCATACACTTTTTCAGCAATCATTTTTCATTCACAGATTCCGTAATTTCGCGATTGGAGAGATAAATGCAACAAGAATGGCAGCAATAGGGGTATGCAGCCCAAAGTATTCAGCATAGAATTTTCAAAATACAGTGTAGACCGCTTATAACGTAAGTCGCTGCAGTCGCGATTATCGGCACTATAAGCGGTACCGCACTATAACCAAAGCAACAGTTTTCAAGGCCCGCACATGTGCAAAACATGTGCACCGAGCCGCCACGCGTATGCGACAGTCGAGGAATGCAGCTAGAACGTTTGCGGTCGAATCTCATTAATTCGAAATAATTCACGCGGCGGCGCCTCCGACCGGCATTGCTCCGGCACCGCCATAGAGTAAAAGCTTAGGAGAGACCCCTCAATGTCGCGCGCGAACAAAACAAGAAAAAAAGAAAGAAAAAAAATGCGGCGGAAATTTTACCCTCTCTCAAATGGCAAGGTCACCGATTCTGCGTTGCGCCGGAACATGCGTGTACGCGCCGACATCTCAGCCACGCTACCGTAGCCACGCGTAGAATGTGGCAGTGAACCCTTCTTTCTCCTTTATGCTTCCTCTACTTTCTAGTCACGTGTTGACCTTGCACGCTGCGGCTACGGCGCAGAGGGAAGCAGCGGCGCTGTCCCAGGTCGGCCAATGAAACTGCCCACGCCGGCAAACGCCCGCTTCCCGATAACGGCAGAAAACGAAACTTCGAAGAGCTGGCACCGGGCCGGCTGGAGCGGCGGCGCCTGCATCGCGGCGGGCGCGCACGGTGACAGTCGAAAGTGAGGGAGCTACGAGGGAGGGCGAGGGGAGCCACCGAAGCGGCGGAGTTGCCGAGGCGAAATCCACTTCCCTGCCGCCCTCCTCCCTCACATTCCATGGTCTCCGCATGCGCCCTTCACCGTGCCATGCCGGCGCCGCCCGCTTCCTGAAGTTTCGTTTACTGCCGTTATCGTGAAGCAAGCGTTGGCCGATGTTGGCAGTTTTGTGGCCCTCGCTCGCTATGCGTGCCGTGATATTTCACGACTCGCACTCAAGATTCTGGCTTGAGCCTCACTGGCTGTTTGTTCGCACCACGTGCCCTTCTCCTCCACTTCGTCTCTTTTTCTTCCTCGAGCACTCCTTGGGGCGCCCGTTTGAGGGGAGCGTTCGCCGTCTCCGCTGACTTCCGTACTCCCAGGCAGCCGCACTGTAACCGGTATTTCATTTCCCACAACTGCACTATAAGCCATACGTGTATACATGGAGTGCTATGGGAAAATTAACGGGAGTCTGAAAAGACCGCACTATAACCGATCCAGCACTATAAGCAGTTACGTTATAAGTGGTCTATACTGTACAAGAAATAAAAATGCATGCCCTCTACTTAAATTTTCTGCGGTCTCCTCTCTCCATTTCTCTTACCTAATTATTTAACCACTCATTGCCGATGGCAAGTGCTCAAAGCACTCGCGTAGCAGAAGATTGCAATCCATGGTTTCCTACATGTTCTATGTTCACGGATTCCGGTTACTCCAGTGTGCTGATGGTGCCGTTGCCATGGTAGCCAACTACCTTTGTGTATTCTAGCACATTTCGTGGTTTGCCACTACTGGTTGAGCATCTTTTCTTTTCTTATTTCATACCCTGTGCAGGCAGTTCAGCACAGCACTGCAAACAAGAAGAAAGGGTGCGCTAACAATGATGCACCGAGGACAAAACTTGCACAGCGTGAATAACGCTCACCAGTGTACTGTGCGTGCAAAACGAGCCAACGCGGCTGCTTACGAGCGTACATAAGCAAGAGGAGAAGCTTTTGTGTGAACTTGTCGTGTGCGCACCAAGAAGCATAGAGCAATGCTCAGAGGCCAGAGGCAAAATAACAGCCAGCACCCCTACCATGTTTTGTAGTTGCTGTGATCTTTCATTTAACTATCGTGCCTATTTGTGTTAATATAACAAGTACAGCACACAAAAATAAAACGAATTGTAGTGAAGAGGAATGCCCGGCACTGCAGCCACATCGCCAGTCATTCGGGAGGCGTGAGCTCGAGATTTCCTGGGTTGCTCTGGTTGAGGCGCTCCCAACGCTGCCTGTTGCTCTTGTGTCTTGTCCTGTGTTCACATTAGATTCTAGTGGACGTGCTGCGGTTTTCTCCCAACCTGGAATTACGAAACCGAACTCTGCCATCCGTCATGCCTGACGACGCCAGCCTGACATCCCCAATGGTTTCACTAGCCATCGTATGTGCCGGTGCCCAGCGTTAGCAAGATCCTGACATCTTCAGTGGCACCGATGAGAAAGACGTTGAAGATTGGCTGGAATCGTATGAATGAGCGAGCAACACCAACAAATGGGACGATCCCCTAAAGCTCAACAATGCGATATTCTATTTATCGGGCATCGCCAAGCTGTGGTTTAAAAACCACGAAGCAGACTGCTCGTCTCCAACCAATTGTCATGTTCCCTCACTTTGCTTCGTGGGAAGTGCGTTGGCCGCATCCAGTGTGTCGACCGTGCTGCCATCATTGACATGCCAACTGGTTCCATCGCCACTCATGAGGTTGCCGGAGTGACCTGTAACCCCGCGCAGGAGCCGACTTCGCCCAATGTTCTACATAGCTCCATCGCCGACACGTTGACTGTTTCCCATAGCTGCCAGCTTCTACGCCTTCTTGACAAATTCTATTCGTCTTTTTACTGCCAGCATGTTCCCTTGGGCCACACATCAACTGTTTGTCATCGCATCGACTCGGGTACCAGTGCGCCACGGCGACAAAGACTATATCGTGTATCCGTGACAGAGTGCCGTGTTATCGACGACCGAGTAGCTGACATCCTCAAGCGCAGCGTCATTCAGCCTTCGGATAGCCCCTGGGCATCTCCAGTTGTTCTTGTTAAGAAGGATAGATAGATTCGATTCTGGGTCGATTGCCATCGGCTTAACAAAATAACTCGTAAAGATGTTTACCTTCTTCTGAGAACTGACGACGCCCTTGACTGCCTCCAAGGTGCGAAGTTCTTCTCTTCTATCGACTTGCGAAGCGGCTATTGGCAAGTCTCCATGGCACCAGAAGACCAACCTAAAATGACCTTTGTCACACCAGATGGCCTATATTAATTTTGTGTCATGCCTTTCAGGCTTTGCAATGCCCCCGCATTTGAGCGTATGATGGACAACCTTTTTGCGTGGTCTCAAGTGGAAACCGTGCCTGTGCTACTTAGATGATGTGTTTATTGTTTCACCCAGTTTTCCCAACCATCTCTGTAGGCTGCAGGAAGTGTTACAGTGCCTAACTGACGCCGGCCTTCAGCTCAACCTGAAGAAATGCCACTTTGGCGCAAGTCAGCTCACCATCCTTGGCCATGTAGTATCTAAACACGGTATTGTTCCTGACCTCGCCAAGCTCGGTGCAGTTGCTGATTTTCCCAAACCTTCCTCCGTAAGAGAACTTTACAGCTTCCTTGGCCTCTGTTGTTACTTTCACCGCTTCATTCGGAATTTTGCATCCACCACCTCTCCCTTGAATCAGCTTCTACAGAACAACTTAAACAATTGCACCTAGTCGCCCGCTTGTGGCGAAGCCTTCCAAGAGTTGCGTCATCTACTAACATCGCCATCGATACTGTGTCACTTCGACCCTACAGTTCCGACCGAAGTACACACCGACAACAGTGGTGTTGGATTTGGCGCTGTGCTCGCGCAGCGCAAATCTGGATTCGATGAGTACATAGTTGCATACGCAAGCCACACCCTCGCCAAAGCAGAGACGAATTATTCCGTTACGGAGAAGGAATGTTTGGCCATAATCTGGGCACTTGGTAAATTTCAACCCTACCTCTATGGCCGCCTCTTCGACATAATTACAGACCACCATGCACTTTTTCGATTAGCTCGCGGGGCTTTGCGGTTGCGCTATTTTGACATGCACGTTGTCTACAGGTCTGGCTGCCGCCACACCAATGCAGACACACTTTCCCATCGACCACTTGACACAATACGCAGGAACAGCCGCTCTCCATGCTGCCATAGCTCGTGATATAGCATCCTTTCTTCTAAAGAACTTTATTCTCCGTCTCGGTGCACCTCGCAAACTTTTGAGCGAAAGAGGACGTGTGTTCTTTTCCAAAGTCGTAAACGCACTCCTCGCTGAAAGTCGCATCGTTCATTGCACCACCTCTGCCTGCCATCCTCAAACTAATGGTCTGACGGAAAGATTTAACTGCACCCTTGGCGACATGCTCTCCAAATACGTCGTCTCTCATCAGACAGATTGGATCCTTATTTTGCCATTCATCACGTACGCCTACAACGCTGCACCACAGGCGACCACAAACTTTTCCCCATTTTTCCTCTTGTATGACCACGAACCTTTGACTACCCTCCACATCATTCATCCGTACAGACCCGACTCATCCGAATGTATGCCCATCTCTGAAGCTGCCCGCCACGCCGAGGAAAACCGTCAGCTCGCCCGTTCCTTTACAGCCATCAACCAATGGCAACAAAAATTTCGATGTGATGATGATGATGATGATCACCCACATTGTCACTTTCTTCTGGACTCCTTTGTGTGGCTTTGGGTTCCAACTGTCCCTGCTGGCATCTCATCCAAGCTTGTCTCCAAATATCAAGGACCCTATCGTGTTGTAGCACAGACATCGCCTGTGAACTATATTATCGAGCCTGTCACGCCACCTACGGACCAACGCTGTCGTGGTCGTGAAACCGTCCACGTACAGCGCCTGAAGCCGTATTGCTACCCAATGATACTATGTTCACCATGAGTCGCCAGGATGGCTCCTTTTCCGACGGGGGGCGATTCTAGTGAAGAGGAATGCCCGGCGCTGAAGCCACATCTCCAGTCATCCGGGAGGCATGAGCTCGAGATTTCCTGGGTTGATCTGGTTTAGACGCTGCCGATGCTGCCTGCTGTGCTTGTGTCTTGTCCTGTGTTCACATTAGAGAAATATTCATTTGTCACATTTTTGCTGCAGTGCAGTGGCATCTGCAATTTTGTTTTGAGCTATTCACAGACGAACGAGTGGTGACGTCGACGATGCTTCTAGTGAATTCCACTGGGCGGTGACGCGGTCGGCACTGATGTAGTGATTTATTTGCATAATTATGATATTATTTTAATATCGGTGCTTGTACCTAAGCTAGAAGCATCTCCAACTGTCAGCCTACGCAACCTGCAACAGAAGGACCGTGGCTTGAAAAGTGTTCGAGGGCCCCTTTAAGTGTCGGCATGGGCTATATGCGCAGCGGTGATCAAGTCACATGATGCGCATTCCTTTCATCTGTCACCCAGATTGACCTTTCGATGACCCACCTGCCATAGAGTTGGGATAGCTGTTCTGTATTTTGGAGAAAAACTGAAAAGTGGAGCTTTCTATGCAACAAATAAAAGGTTACCGCAAAACATAGGTCTACCATTACACTGAGAACCTCATTGACTTCAATACAACAGAACGTCACTAATTCATTATTCAGAGGGGAAGAAAGCACTTGATTCTATTGAACAGAAATTCTTTTGATAAAAAAAAATATTTTCTCAATCTTCATAGACTAGAACTGAGCTGTAATCAATGCTGGCAAACTAATTTGATGTTCCCTGTAATAAGAGTAGAGCATGCTGTATATCATGATTTCTACATAGCTAAGTTACTGGTAGCTTTCTACATTGTTGTTATGCAATGCTAGGCTACTCCTGAGCATGTGCAGCACCATATTTTTTTGCCCAAAATTTGGAAGCAATAAAATTTGGGGAAAATTTTCTAATATTTGATATTCAGTTCAATATTTGGCTCTATTTCCTTGATTTGATTTGATATTCAATTAAAAATCTACCATTCGGTATTCACACACCCTAAAATTTTATTTGCACATGCCTCGAAATATAGTGGTAGCAAAAATGACAAATATACGTAGTCGCCGACAAATTTTTCAGACAGCTGA
Organism: Dermacentor silvarum; assembly: GCF_013339745.2. Lineage (NCBI taxonomy): Eukaryota > Metazoa > Arthropoda > Arachnida > Ixodida > Ixodidae > Dermacentor > Dermacentor silvarum. The sequence goes on from NC_051155.1 coordinate 148,381,357, forward strand.
TCTTTCTGTCCTCGCGATTCCTGTGGCACTGCCACCTATCCCTAGCACCCATGTATAACGGCAATAACTGAAATTTCGGACACCGCACGGTGTTTTGGGCATGAACAATGCATGTGATGCTGTAGACATGGGAACCATGAGCAAAGTTGCAGCCATGTCGAATGGCAAAGAGCCACAACTTTGGTTGCCGACTCCAGACCAAGCGGTCCTGGTTAGGCCTTGTGGCCTAAACAATGTGGCCAGTCACAAACAAGCCATTGTGGGAAGCTCAGAGCCAATATGTTCTCACTCGTAGACTTTATTGGCGATCGAGCATGAGATCAGATGCGTGCGTTTGACAGACAGCCATAGTAGCACAGTACGAATCCATGTGCGGTCCCCTCCTTGTCGGAAAAGTCTGTTGGCGGCATTCGCATTCTTATGTTCACATTTGTATACCTTAATGGCGATCGAGCATGGGATCAGATGCGTGGGCTATAGACTGACAGCTGTAGTAGCGGAGTACGGATCCACAAGTGGTCTTCTCCTCATCTGAAAAGTCTGTTGGCAAAGTGCAAGTTTTGGCCAGTGGCTTGGCTTGGTTGGACCACAGTCGGCAAGCCAACATGCCACTCCCTTGATTCATAGTGGCACAGCAAGATGTCTACAGGCCATCAAAATTCCTAGGAGGCCATTTTCTTGCCCATCGCAGGCACCCTTCGCTGTGACGCACGTCTTGATGCAGAAAAATGGTCACATGATGCGCAGTCAAAACAGCAGCAGTTTCGTATGCTGGGCACATTAAAGTAATGTCCAAAATTAAAAACTCGACATTCAATTCTTGCTCAAATTTCTTGTTTTATTTTTGCACTTACAATACCTTGTAATTTTTTATTCCAAAGTATTTAGGCTGTCGCATTTTCTTTTCTGCACAGCTAGGCACTAGCTAACACAATATTATTGCCATAGCGATGGACGAATTTATGTGTACTTCCAGCTTCAAGAGAGAGCTTGTTGTTGGGTGTATTTCCGTTTTGCCAATGACGCAGACACGCGAGAGCCTTTGCCCGACGCTTCTACGCATGTGTGAGTTGCGGGAGCGAAATCTGGGGACTGTGCCTAGATTTTACGGAGGAGTACACGCTTGCTCCGTTTGTCCCTAGCCGATGGCAATGCGCACTACGCGAGAGCCAGCGCTTCAGTCCTGCTCAAACAGGATCAAAGCCGCCGATACAAAGTCCGTAACGGAAAAGCGTACAAAACAACAAATTCGCAGTAACAACGTGTCATTATTCATTAATCTGCGGCCACTAAAGCGACATCTACCTAAGCCCTCACCCCGCGTTTCGCGCTAGGTTGCTATGCTCCCCTTGGCAGGAACTCTCTTTGTCAGGCGTAGTGGTGAAGCATAGGATGAAACAACTACTGCAGAAGTGTAAGTGGGAAATGATATAGTAATGCAGATTTAAAAAAACCTGACCTTCCAATCACGAGCGCAGTACTGTGACCGCTCGGCTAGGGCTATGACAGCTCAGCTAGGGACAAACGGGCGAAAGCGTGCCCACGAGGAAGAGACAACTTCGACCTCACTAGATTCTGACGCTTGCACGGCGGCGCCATTGTGGAAGCATGCGCATTTAAATGAAACTAGGTAGGAGAAAGGAAATAAAGATAGGAATGTGTGGGCCACACCAAGAGTGCCATTCGCCATTATCAGTGTCATTTTTCCCCTTCTGCATAACCAAAAATAGACTGTTGTGTTCTTCTTATAATAACTGAGAAAAAAACCTTCTAGGTCGGCAGCCCTGATTATGACATTGTCTGCACATTTGGTATGTGAGCTTTAAACAGCAGTCACGTCTTGCAGCTGAACTAATAAACCCGTTTAATGGCATGGTAATGCACCAGAAAAAAAAAAATTCTGGTAGAACCCATCTCACGATGACTGTCTAGGTTAATGTGATCAATGTTCAATCAATGTAGTGGCACTCTGTATTGCTAAAAACACCTTTATTTGCAATCTAGTGCTCATTCTGAGATTTCCACTGCTTTGGCTATATGCGACATACACAGTGTCCAGGATTGACACACTTTGCTGTGACACACCCGCTAGGGTTGGCCTTTACTATGATGGCATGGAGACGATGCAGTGATAAGGAATGACATCGATAAAACAGTGAAGGCGGCATGGAGATTCTGAAATGATGACAGCGACAGCATGAGGACAGAGGGATAACGAGTGTATGTATGACAACAACGATATGACGAGAATCGGGTGATGAAGCTGGAATGACGACAATGGAATGATGGAATGACCACGATGGCATCACAATCACAGTATAAGTAAGGCATGATGACGACACAATGACGACAATGGCATGACAACGGCATTATAATTACAATTGAATGACGAGCCGCGACCAGCACGACAAAGAACCAGCAGCACAAGGAACAGAAACCGCTTTAATTTACAATGCAACGAAGCACTCGATCACCGCAGTCTCGCAGCTGATAGCAGAAAGGGCAACGCGAAGAAGCAAGCACCAGAAGAGTGAGGCAAACAAGTGGTACTGGCAAAGGGGAACGACAAAAGAACCGCCGTAGCAGACAATCAATCACCACAATCTCGCGGTCAATAACAGAATACGCAAAGCGGAAAAGCAAGCGCTGAACCGGCCAGTTAGACATCGGTAGTCGCAAAACCAAAAAACAAAGCCCTCATTTTCGTGGACACTCAGCAAAACATTTTTCCTCGCTCTGCAGCAGGCTCGTAAAAAGCCCTAGACGGTTGCGCCCCACCAGTGCCTCACCAGGCTCACCTCCGAAAAGCCTCCGAGTGCAGTCTCCACTGCCTTCTTATCCGCCAGCCCCCACGCGAGTTCCTCCTACGCTAACCTGATCAGTGCGCAGGCTCCATGCAGCGCCTGCCATTGTAGCATGCGTTTCTATGGCTTCCACCGCGTGTGCTGCAGAGGAGGGCCCAAAGGCCCGACAGTTTGATTCAGGGATGATGAAATCAGGAAGAGCATTCCATAACCGCGTGGTACGAGAAAGCGCTGACCAAATGTATACTTAGTGTTCTCATAAATGCGCGTGAACTTATGTTATAAGTGGTCTACATTGCATATTGCTGATTGTAGTACAGTTAAACCTGCTTATAACGAACCTCCATATAACGAATTCCTGGATATAACGAAGTTTTTCGATTCCCCGCCGTTACTCCATAGAAGCACATGTATTTGAGACCTCTACGTAACGAAGTGGCAGCGGGAGACCCCCTCGATATAACGAATTTCCCCCTCCGACCACCTAGAGATTTCGCCCCAAATTTTGACATTTTTGCGCGAGCAGCAACCGGAAGCACCTTCTCCGCCGCGATGGAATGCGAAGCGAGCGCACGTGTGCGTGCGTGCGTGTGCGAGGCGGCCCTGCATCCCTCGACGCGGCGATCTTGCCGCCGCGGGCGTGACCTTTCCCCCTCCCTTCATTCAAATCTGATCCTACCGCTTGCTGCAGCTGGCCTAGCCCGCCAAGCCGGCACTCTCTCTCCTTTTCCAGCTGATGTTGCCGACGCGCTGGTGCACGCTGTGGCACACCAGACTCGATGAGCGCGTACACGCGCTGTGAAACGCTGGCGGCGTGTGGAAGCGCCGCTGGAGAAGCGAGCGAAGTGACCTTCGTGCTGTTGTCTATCGCTTCAACGCAAACTGAGCGCCGAGAACACACAGCACGCAGAAAGCTACGAGCCGCCGACGCACCTAGACTCTGCCCCAACGCAGATCGCTTTCAAGATACGGCCTGCGCGACCGCGCGCCGCCCCACCATCCCTCCCCCCTCTCTCCCTCGCCGGTGCCTCGAGCGCAACGGAAGAAGGCGCGCTGCCTCCCTGCTTTTCTTTCTTGCGCGCGCGAGATTTCGACGCGGTCGTCGGCTCCCCTCGCACGTTTTGACTCGCACATACAGCATACGGCGCGCGGCGACTGCGTTATCGCCCTTGGATTTTAGGGTACGGCCACGCTAGCGGCAAAAACACGCAGCAAAAACGCGCGTCAGAAACGCGCGGCAAAAGCGGCAGGAATCGGGGTCTCGCGGCGTGCCGCGCGAAATGGTTTCTGCGGCAAATGCCGCGTGCCGCGAGATGAAGAGCCAATCAAGAGCGGCGAGGGTGACGTCACGGAGCCATCACAACCGGAACGCCGCCGGTCCGCGCCGGGTTTTCAATCGTCGATCGTCGTCTCTCGCATGAAACAACGAGCGCTCGCGGTGTTGCTCGCCCGTTCGGAGAGCGCGGGAGATGTTATCGCGCTGCCGCGAGGCGAACGCGCGTGCCACGGTGGCCTCGCGGCAAGGCGCTGACGCGCGGCAACTTGCCGCTCGCTGCATGAGGCGCGCGTTTTTTGCCGCTAGCGTGGCCGTACCCTTATATACGGAATATCTATGAGCCAAAACCAATTTTAGGGCCACAACGCGTCATGGACACCATCTTAATATAGCGAATACGGATCTCAACTTTTGCTGGCGGAAACCGAAAATACGTCATAGTTGTCGCCCCCGGCACTTTGGGCGGCCAATGCCATCGTCAAGCCACCAAGCCAAGCGACATGAAAAGTCAAAATGGCCGCTCGGGCCGGCGCGGGGTGGCAGTTCGCAACGTATGATGCGGGAACGGTCCCACAGTTGCGACGCTGTTAACAGCGGGGTTACCAATGCATTGAGTTATAAGGGAGCTGTGTCGGGACCGGTCGAAAACGACGTAACAGCCGGGAAAACGCAGCCCCCGGAAACGTAACAGCGAGGTTCTACTGTAACACTATACGACGCTACGACGCCATCGTGACGCTCGCTCTTCGTTTCCGATGCCTTGCGCTTGTGCGAAACGACACGCGTCCACGCATCCGGTACCTGGTGTGACATTCCGAGGATGAGTGCTTCGACGAAAATGGAAAACGGGTGCGCGTTACAATTGAGGGCGCGTTAGAATCGAGTAAATACGGTAAACGTTTATTTTTCGAATTTTCGTGCCGAACCTGCATATAACAAAATCCTCTTTATAACGAAATTTTTCGGGAATTTGTCAATTTCGTTATATCCAGGTTTAACTGTAATACCATGCTAGTGGAAGCACAGGACGATGATTGCTGCTTTTTTAGATTGCGCTTGCCTGTCCACTTGCCCAGCTTTGTCTGACCCGATAAGGTAGTGTGCTGTCAAGCTGCATTAAGAACTCTGTGCAGGCAAACACTCCTGTTACAATATATCTTTTACATTGGTTGAAGCCAGCCTCTGTGCCATTTTGTTAACGAATTGTCGCTCTCGTTTCAGTATCACAACAATGGTCCATGAAAATACCGTCAAGGAGCCACTACAGGTAAATACGCATCCCTAAAGCAAGGCTGGATTGAAAGAAAAGCAGAAAACATTTGGACTTGTCTAGTAGTCGTGTCCATATAGCCAACTGCATGTTTCATGTACTGCACCTTTTTGGGGTGAAGAAAAATAGGAAGTGTAGTAAATGTTTGTAGTGTCACTCGAATTTGCTGAATGTTCCTGTACAGCACAGCCTGCACATTAATGCCAACTTCAGCAGTGCAGGTGTCAGACTTGAAACTAAGCAGCACTCTCCATTCTCTGTACAAATTTTTTTTTTCTGTCTTCTGCCCACATTACAGCTGATGGTCTACAACCGGAGAGATGCAGCCGATGTGTCCGATTTGCTTCTTAGTGAAGCCAGAAAGCACAGAACCACAACAGATGCCCAGCTTGTGAATTTTTCAGACTGCCTTGACCGCATTCACTCGTACAGCTGTGGCAAAGCGGACCTGCTGGAGGAACTGAAGCTATACATGACAGATATCTGTGCGCTCGAATCACTAGACAACGTCTCCAGATTTGGACTTCAGTTATTCTGGTATGGTGCTGTTTTTCTCGTGCAGCTTGAACGTGCGGTAGTGAATTATTTCCAGCGGTTTCCTGTGCTGGCCTCATTTTATCATGTGAATGCAGGTCCCAACTAAACTGGCTTATAGCTCTCTTCACTATTCCAGGCTTGCCCCCATGTTAGTCAGTAACAAGTAAGAAATGCAGGCGAGGCTTTTTCTAAAAAGTTGTGATGGATCTGCCACTTACCCCTCCGCACTTCAAGAAATACCATGTACACTCGTGTAAGGGCTGCACATTTTTTCGTAATACCATGCTAGTGGTACCAGCTTTTCCCACAGCGCGTAATCCCTGCGATTCACTTGTACCAAAACGGCAAACAGTGTTGTTTTCATAATGCATCTGTAATGAAGAAGTGCCGATTAGCCCTGCGCACCTCCAGCGTATGAAATGCAACGAAGTGCCGGTCAGTCAGACGCATCACCAGCGCTTTACGCACGGGGCCGGTTCTGACTGCTCGCAGGGTTCTGATTACCGCACCGAGTTCGACCTCTCACTCCTTGCGTATCCTGTCAATAAACACCTTGACACATCATTTGTTCACACATGCACGCCATACACCTGGCACCTGTCTACTCTTAACTGTCACTATTGCACTACTCAGGCTCGGTTCAGCAGCACGCTTGTGGATACAGTCATCGTTAGTGGCATCTGTGGCATTAGATGTCGGGTTTTTTCAGAGGTGATGCAGTCCCAGTGTCAGGTATTTTTCTCGGATATTAGAAAATGAACGCAACAGTTTATCTTCAGCTATGCAGAAAGGAAAAAATGGCACGGATAATGGCAAATGCACTCTTAGTATGGTCCTCACATTCCTATCTTCGTTTTCTATCTCCTACGAAGTTTTATTTTTACACACGCACTTCCACGATAGTGCCGCCGTGTCAAGGTGTAAAAAAAAACAAAAAAAACTCTATAAATGTATGACAGGTGGAAGAAACACACTAGAGTGGTGTTTTAGTGTTACGGCGTGAATATTTGAATGTACAATCATTGCAGTAGCAGGCAAAGTCCGGGAGCCACACCTCCCAGCTGCGGGTGCACACTCCGACAAGCGCAACTACGCGCATGTAGGGGCACATTCTGCAGTGCACTATCAAAAGCCCAGACTGAACAAACTCAGAGAGATGAGAATGTATGCTTCTAGAAATATACAACAGATGACGGAACTACCTTGGAGCTCGCCAACTTCATGTTACTGCGCACATTCGACTGGAGAGAATAGAGAACGTACGGAGTACGTCAGTGATACGGCAGGACACAAACGTGGAAATGTACCGGTACGTCACACGTCAGTGACACTGAAAGGGTGAACGTTTTCTACAATGATGTCCAATGACACCACATCATTGCTCGCAATCCGAGGCCAAGCTTTCTTTTAAACTTTCTTTAATTCCAATTTTGGGCTGGCAGGTGAGGCACAGCTCTACACGGGTTTGGCCCTTACTCGAGTGTATATGGTAGTTCATTTCTAAGTGCCACTGTCATGAGTCCTAGCTGTTCAGCAACAGTGAGCTTGCTGTGGGCATGAGGCGAAAATCGCACCACCCCACCAATGGGTCATTTTTAAAAGGGAATTAGGACAAAGATTTAACTGGACTCTGTGCACAACATACCTCCTTGCCAACATTTTCCCCTCACCTTTTATGTGTGGGTGCTTGCCATTGTTAATATATATGTACAGTGAAATCCCGATAGTTCGAAATCTATTACAGTTAAACCTGCTTATAACGAACCTCCATATAACGAATTCCTGGATGTAACAAAGTTTTTCTATTTCCTGCTGTTGCTCCATAGAAGCACATGTATTTGAGACCTCTACGTAACGAAGTGGCAGCGAGAGACCCTCTCGAAATAAAGAATTTTCCCCGCCAACAACCTATAGATTTCGCCCCAAATTTTGTCATTTTTGCACGAGCAGCAACCGGAAGCACCTTCTCCGCCGTGACGGAATGCGAAGCGAGCACACGTGTGCGTGCGTGTGCGAGGCGGGCCTGCATCCCTCGACCCGGCGATATTGCCGACGCGGGCGTTACCTTTCCCCTCCCTTCATTCAAACCTGATCCTGCCGCTTGCTGCAGCTGACCTAGCCCGCCATGCCGGCACTCTCCTTTTCCAGTTGATGTTGCCGACGCGCTGGCAGACGCTGTGACACATCACACTCGATGAGCGCGGACACGCGCTGTCAAACGCTGGCGGCGTGTGGAAGCACCGCTGCAGAAGTGAGCGAAGGGACCTTCGTGCTGTTGTCTATCGTTTCAACGCAAAGTCGCAAACTGAGCGCCGAGAACAAACAGCACGTACAAAGCTACGAGCCGCCGACGCACCTACACTGCCTAGACTCTGCCCCAATGCAGATCGCTTTCAAGATATGGCCCGCGCGACCGCGTGCCACCGCGCAGTAGGCAGTTGACGCCAGAGTACAGTACAACGCCGCCCGCTATCCCTCCCCCCTCGCTCCCTTGCCGGTGCCTCGAGCGCAGCGGAAAGAAGGCGTGCTTCCTCCCTGCTTTTCTTTCTTGTGCGCGCTAGATTTAGACACGGTCGTCAGCTCCCCTCGCACGTTTTCACTCGCACATACAGCATACGGCACGCGGCGACTGCGTTATCGCCCTTGGACGTTATACGGAACATCTATGAGCCAAAACCAACTTTATGGCCACAACGCGTCATAGACACCATCTTTAGATAGCAAATACGGATCTCAAGGGCCATACTTTTGCTGGCGGAAACCGAAAATATGTCATAATTGTTGCCCCCGGCACTTTGGGCGGCCAATGCCATCGTCAAGCCACCAAGCCAAGCGACATGAAAAGTCAAAATGGCCGCTGGGGCCGGCGCAGGGTGGCAGTCTGCAACGTATGATGCGGGAACGGTCCCACAGTTGCGACGCAACAGCCGATTTACCAATGCATTGGGTTCTATGGGAGTTGTGCCGGGACCGGCCGAAAACGACGTAACAGCCGGGAAAACGCAGCACCCAGAAACGTAACAGCCAGCGGGGTTCTACTGTAACACTATACGATTCTACGATGCAATCGTGATGCTCGCTCTTCGTTTTCGATGCCTCGCGCTTGTGCGAAACAACGCGCGTCCACGCATCCAGTACCTGGTGTGACATTCCAAGGATGAGTGCTTCGACGAAAATGGAAAACTGGTGCGCGTTACAATCAAGGGCGCGTTAGAATCGAGTAAATATGGTAAGCGTTTCTTTTTCGAATTTTCGTGCTGAACCTGCATATAACGAAATCGTCATTATAACGAAGTTTTTCTGAAATTTGTCAATTTCGTTATATCCAGGTTTAACTGTAATTCAAATTGATGGATAATTCGAACTGCTCTGGTGGTCACGGCAAAGCTCTATGTATAATTGAGAAAAGCTCCCGCAAATTCAAACTCCAGAAATGCCGCAATAGTTATTTCAAACAAAGTTTCTTGCTCCCATGGACTGCTTTTCGGACAAGCACAAGCCAAAGGCGAAGGTTTGGTGCGTCACTAGCTACGGGAATGTCGTGTGCCATAAAGAATGATAACAAAAGACACGTGAGGAACTGAGACCGAACCAGAGAAAGCAGAGCGGTGTGCACTCCCCTTTGCCATCCGGCTTAAAAGGAGGAGGAAAGGACCCCTAGCACACCTGATCATGTTAACGTGACAATGATTACAGATGACAATTTTCTTTTTCATAATTCATAATGCCACTAACCAACTAGCCCAACTTTCAGCAATAGCAATCACTCTTTCTGATCTTCCAGAGTATGGTGATGCAACCAGAAATGGATGACATTCATAAATCATAAGTAGTGGAAACATGCCCACAATTGGTACTAATTCCTCCTGGGAGGAGTTTTGAAATTTGTCCTGAAATGTGCCCTTTGAACTTCTGCACAACGAGTACTGTGTTAATTCAGCATTCCTGTGCTTTGGGTTGTCTTCATTCACTCCTACGCTACCACCTGCTAGCCTCCATGTTAGTTCAGTTGGTGGAGTAAATGCCCCAGCAAGGAGGTGGTGCCAGGTTCTGTCCCTGAACTAGGATGAATTTTAGCGTTGCTCCAAAGCTGCCTTTCTGAGAAACCCGTCTGGGTTTTATTTGTAGCTTTGTGCAACAACTTTTCCTTAAATGTAATCATAGTGCATAATATATTTCCATGTCATAACTTTGCCCTTGCTATGCTCGTGTTCCCGTTACATCCATACAAACATGGTATTTGTTCATCTTATTTGTATTTGTTTTGTATTTAAAATTTACCATGTTTCTGAGTTAGATGTTGCTGTAACCTGCAGTGTCACAGGGAACGGATGTGGAATCCTGGAGGTAGCAATGTCACCTATCTTTCAATTTTACACTGTCTTCTGACATATAAGAACCCCACTGTTTAAAAAAGGTTTTATTTGCCATTTCATAAATGTAACTTAGCTTAAACTTAGCTTCCTTTCTTATGAAGCCACTGTACTCGTGGTTCCCAAGAAATCCTACCTCTGTCAAATGAAGAATCATTCTGAAGCCATTGGAGTATTTAAGCACTATAAGCTGTACACAGTTACAAGACAGTTAGGAAAGAAGCAGGTTACTGACCATAGTCCAGACAAAATGACATTTTTTTCGGACGCTGGTCACTGATTTATGAGCAAGGGATCCGTATGGATCTCGAAATGTAATTTTGTTTTGACTGTGGTCAGTGACCTGGTTCTTTCTTAGCAGTGATTTAACTTGACCAGAGAGTATTCCATTGAACTCTTGGCTGTGATTGCAAGACAATGTTGCCATGTCTTGCAATCTACCTGCTGTTGCATGTGCACAGTCGCAAGCATGAAGAGAGTGACACTCTAAACTTTCTTTACGTGCTTGCATCATTTCAAAGAGCTCTGTCTGTACAGTGTCTGAAAAGCAATGCAGAGGTAAACATTTCAGTTTTTTTTTAAATTAGCCATGCCTTTATCTGAGCCAGACAAAGACAATCAAGAGTTTTATGCTGGACAGTTGGGTCTGCTTTTTTGAAAAGAGGAGTCTGAAGTGAAATCCTTTTGTGCCTAGCACATAGAATTATATAGACACTTTTTTGCAGTTTTCTCAAGAGGATGGAAGGAACTGTAACCAAATCTACTGAGCTGGTAAGAGTGCCTTGTTAGTGCTTATTGGGGCAGGGCTAAACTTCATGTCAATTTCTGTCGTTTGAAGTGGTTTTTGCACTGCAATGATGAGATTGAGCCTAACCTGTCTGCTTTAAAAGCCTCCCTGGGGACATATGTGTAGCAGGCCAGAGCTGTTTTGTACAGATCCACATAAACACTTGAAAGAGCGGATAAAATATCCGACAAGGCACTTATGACAATCTATGTAAAGCTGAATCCTTCACATTGTTGCAGATGAGATTGAACACTGTTTATTTGGTGAAGCACTGTAGTTAATCAAGCAGTTGACCTGTGCCACCTGAAAAAGGTGTGATGTCATCACCTGGTACACTGTCCTTGCAAAAGTGGATCTCTCCCTCTTAAGGGATGCCTCAGCTTCATGCTACCTGCAAATTGATTGTATTGTATTTGTGCAAACCTATATTTGCTGTGGTTTTCCGTGCTCCTGCTGGACGCAAGTTTGATCCCAGTTGCGGCAGCTGCATTCCAATGAGGGCGGAATACAAGAACACTCGTGTAACATGCATTGAGTGCATGTTGAAGACCCCCAGGTGGCCAGAATTTTAATTCAGTCCCCCTCTGCGGCGTGCCTCATAATCAAATCATGGGTTTGGCACACACAACCGAAGCCATCAATTTAAAATTTTTTGGTACGCTCTTGCCATGGGTTGTGTGGTGCTGTGAAGTCGTAGCATTTAGCTAGTTTTTATGAGTTATAATGGCAGTCACTTTCAGCTTTACGTTATTGTCTCACCGGCCTGACTTTTTTTGTACATCTGCTGATTTTGTACAAGTTGTGTGCACCATTATTGTTGCTCTCACAGCTACAAAAATTATCAGAATGTTTATCAGAATTATCAGAACGGAAAAAGCACTTTCCACAAGCCTATAGACACATTAACCCCCCACATCCGGCATTGTTTCTGGGCTTAGAACTATTTTTAGATGTGAAGGCAGTTTTCAATTACCAGAATGTAGTGCTACATGTTGTTAGCCCAGGGATGTCGTAGCGCATCCTCTCACCAGACGGTGCTTCTGCGATAGTAGTTTTTGTAGAGCACATGCCTCCGTACCCTTGCATGGGCCCTTGTGAGGCGGTAGCGCTACTTGATTACGCTTACATTTTCACTTTTCACTTTATATCTTAGTTCGGCACTAATGATAGTTTTCAAATAATGAAAATATTCCATCTTGAAAAGCCTTGTTTCTTTAATGTTCACTCCCATTTCCATCGGAAAGCTTTGGTGCTTGCACACTCCTAATATCAGCAAGGCATGTACATGATTTGTAGCGATGTGGCTGTTGAGCATTCTGTTAGCTCTAGCTACACTTGTCACTAAGTCTCTGTGGGAACTTGGGAGCCTTGGCTATATGCCCTGTGGATTTTGTCATGTCTGCAGCCACCAACATAGTCATTGCCCTGTGTACTCAAGTATTTCGGGTTTTGCAGGACCAACACCTCACCAGGGCACATATGGAGCTTTTGCGCAGACACATTGGGGCCACTGTCAGCACTTGCAATGCCAGCCAACTCACCGAACCTCAGAAGACATCACTACGGCTTTTCTGCAACTGGCTGACCACCTCAGGTGTCGAGCCCAGAGAGCGGATCTCCCAGCTTTTCACCTCCTCTGAGCCATTGGCCAGTGTTGTGGCCTCCGCTGTGGAAGGAGGGCTGATTTTCGAAGAGTGTGCCATTTGTGGGGATGGCATACCTTTCCAAGAGCTGAGCCACGGGACGTGTGGCCAGGGCCACCGATTTGGCAGGTGCATCAACTCGCTGTTGGTGTGCAATGGCACTCCTCCTAGGTGGTGCAGCATCTGTCAGCAGTTTCAACAACGCAAAATCATCTGGCCAGATGGCACGATCTGCCTGTATTGCGGCAAGGGGCTCGCATAACTTAGCCAATCAGTGACGAGTGTTTGTATATCTACTACTTAGAGCCCCTCGGACAAGCTTTCTCTGAGCAGGTCAAATTCCACCCATTCTTTGTTTCTCTCGGCACTCCTCATTTACTCCCTCCATCAACTTCTGCAAACCACAGTGCTGACCACAGCCCCATGCCTGCTCATAACCTGCTGCACTACTCAGACCTGCTGCAAGGTATACTGGAGAAGGGAAACGGTGGAATTAGCATGAGTGACAGTTCGGACAACGATAGCACAGACCAAAAGTCGTAGTGGCACAAGATGGTGACCCATGAAATTTCAGTGCCCACTTGCTTTACGACTGCCACTCAGGTGTACAGATGTTGTTTGTGTAAATATAACTGAGGACCTTTATTTTTATGCATAATAAAAAGATTCAGTCTCGGATGTGTGTGATCAGCTTTTTAAGCACTACAAGATTGCCTTAACGCTGACGTGGTGCAACAGGTGAGTTTTCTCTAACTTCTTAGAGGATTCACTCTCCAATGCATTGCAGTTTTCAGACACTTAGCCAACTGGTGTTCATGTCACTGTTTTGTAATACATACCACTTCCCCACCACTTATTCCTGTAATGAGTATTTGGCATGAAGCCACAGCTCACGTGTGCATTTCAATCGGGCCAAAGTCACATTAAAAGATCCTTATAATGAAAGGGGTATAAGAAACTAATGTGTGTAGCAAAGATTTCCTAGATGGATAGATACAATGAACACTTTTCAGTCCAGAACGAAAATTTTCTGATCATCTTATGATGATTAGGCCAAAATTCTGCGGTGTGCAATGTTGGTAGTAATTTGGCTGTTGCAGCATTTCAAAACTCTTGGTGAGCTGTTCACCTAGCAGTGTGCCAATACGGCTGTGCAGCCAAGTTCGTGGCCACTCACTCACTCTACTGCCATTGCAGTACATGTAGTACATGCACAATCAAGTTCACCCCGAGTGTCTGAGGCAGAGTTTCCTGCCAAAATTTTGTAGGAAAATGTCTGAGGGGTTCTTCACATCTTGCCAGGACATTTTTGGCAGTCTGCTTGTCGGTGTCTCGTGAGAAGGCATCCACTTGCTACAGTGAGTTGTGCAAAATCAGAGGCTTGTAGTGTTCTGCAGGCATGCTCAAGAAGTGCTACCAGTTTTATTTCAAAGGTTAAGCCTGATGAAGACAACATTTGGCTGTCCAGGCAGGTAGCATAAGGATATAATGGTTTCCTGCCTTATCCTAATTCAAGTTCAGTTACTGTGTGGTAGTCATTTGTGTAGTAGGTAGTGTTGCAGCATCATTTGCTTCACCAGTTCGCTCTGCACATAAAAATTTCCTATCAGTGAATTTCAGTTTAGCCTGAAACTTAATTTTGCTCAGGATAGACCATGAAGAGCTTCAAATGAGGTGACTAATCAAATTGGAAAACTTTATTCCGATGTGTGTTTGCTGAATTGAAGATTTCACACATGCATGTACTGTTATTGCAAGGGATTTAGAAGTTACTCCCAAGAGGAATTCTTTTTTCAGCTTCATAGCATCAGACAGCCATGCAAGGTACACTCTTTAGAGATGTAATGTCTTTACGTTGACAGCTGTTGCTCGACTTAAAAAGGCAAGCATTTTTTTTATTTTTTTATTTTTTAGCTCCATGTTGATCTGTTCTAAATTGTCAAGTTCTCAAAACCTTCAAAAACAAGACAGCATCACTACTTGAAGAATTCAGCATTTCATCCTCGTACAGTATAGTTTTTTTTTGTGTTTTTCTGGACCACTGGAATTTGTTCCCTGTCAGTGTTTGTGAATTGCCACTTGATGAGTTTCTAAAAGCTATTGAAAGTTAGTGCTGTGCACCTTGTTTTATTGTATTTGGCTGAGTCTCTTACTGCTATGTTTTGTGCTTGTATATTATCCCACTCCTGCTGTGGCCCCTGTTTGGGCTGCAGTATGTGCAAATAAAAAAATTATGCAGGTCAAACGCACACGTTGGAATCTATGTGAAGTGAAGCTTCCGTGAAGCGGTTAATAAAATGCTATAAATTTACCCATTTCATTGCTGTGTCCTTGGCGTTAAAGAAACTGGCGCACGCATACGCTCTCGTGTGCCCATGCTACGTAATGTGATAAATCTTATATATGATTGTGTTTCTTCATTCATTCTTATTTATTTTAAGTGTACCTCCCACTTCTGGGCCTGTGGGCATGTGCCATTGTAATGCCCGTTATGACCACATCCTTGCATGGGCTTCACGAAAGTTCCACATATTTAGAGATCACATTAGGAGCGGCAGTCTGTTTACGCATGCATTGGATCAATGTTTACTCTGACGAGATGACAATGTTGACTTATGCTGGGTTCAGCAAGGATGGTGGCTATGAGGAGGAGCCCAATGTTGAGGACTATTTTAGCAAGATCTTAATGAGGGTTAGTTGGCTCATCTTCAGATAATCTGAAAAAACTTGTACAAGGGGACGGGAAAAAAAAAAAACATGCACCACAGGACAGTATGTTTTCTTCTATACCGTCATAGAGCCATTTATACTGTGGTGCATGTGTTTCAGTGGTCCTTGCATAGGTTGTTTCTCATTAGGTATATTAAAGGTGTTGTATTCTGGTGGAGGTCATAATCGAAATAAATAGCAGGCTGGTAAAATTCTTGAAAATGCTTCTCAAGTTTTCACCATTGTTCTACTGTGTTTCAGCAGTGTTACCACAGATATGCGCCACCTGTGTTCTTGATCTATGTGCTGCAACCACTAGGATGGCAGGCCTCGCATTGGTGAATTCGAGTTCAGCTGCTTTCTCAAGTCTCGTCATGCTTGCTAGATGGACACAGTTTGCTGTGCCGTATAACATAACTAACCTGCATCTTATCCATTAGAGGTAGACTTCAGCTTTGTAGCGTGGCAGGAGCTTTTAATACCAACATCTGTCATTTCAAATTGGAGTAAATTTTAACTTTTTAAAGCATGCTATCATTTGGCAGGGTTCAAAAAAGACAGCAGAACCTCATTGATACGATCCCGTTACGTAACATTTTCCAACGTCAACGCTCTCCATCGAGAACACAAAAAAATGACCCAATAGCGTAGCGCTTATTTTTTACCGGTTCATACGCTCCCGGAAAACACAATTTTTCGGCACCAACGTTTTGTACATCACCAATCTGCGATTGTATAATAAGTTTTCCGGCCGCAAGATCCCATGTAAACAAGAAAATACGCGAGGGACATGCGATCGAGAACAGCCGCAGCAGCTTCACCGCAATACTCGGCGGCCCGTCTCACGTGAAAACACCTGCGTAGTTTCTTATTCCAGTACCAGCAAACCTCCGGGGTCGTCGCGCGCAGTATTCAGAGCTATCGCCGCCAACCCAATTGCGATAAGCTTCATCTAGTATCTGTTTTTACAGCGTGTGGGGCGTAGCATATGAAACTCTATGGGGCGTAGTGCCGTTGGTAGCGTATGTCGCCGCCAAACCTATTGCGGCAAGCATCTTCATCTAACCGTTTTACAGCGCATGGGGCGTAGTGCCGTTAGTAGCGTACTGCACGTTTTTAGCAGGCGACAATCCAAACGCGCAACCGTTCCCTGCTGCAGGCGGCGCGATGTGAGCGTCACGTTTCGCTTCAGCGGCATCCGGCATCGCCCACCAGCTCGATTTCGTTCCGGTTTCCCGTCGCCGTCCTAAAACACTAAGCAGTAGGGAAACAACAGAACTTGTCTCAGGCTGCCGAGTCCCCACCAACTCGAAGTGTGTCGGCGTCTCGTGCACAACGATTCGCACAACGCTTTGCGTTACGTTGATGTCAACTACAGTTTAATGTGTCAAATTTTTTAGTTGCTTTGGATCGTAAGTTTTCTCGGTTAGTACGTTTCCCTCACATTTTTTTTTCTTCCAAAACGTATCTACAAGGTTCTACTTATTATAGCTGGCATGGAGGTTTCTACAAAATTTTCACACGCATGCTGCCATTGCAGGGTATCTTGAAGTAAACACGTAGAGGAATTTTTTCATTGCTGCTAACGAAGACTGGCTAGGTTTTGAAGCATGTGTGCGTTACGCTGTCTGCCGCAGCATTTATAAATACACCTGCGTCGCTCGCATACACCATAAGATTAGCATCATAAAAGCATGTAAAATACATTCCTTAGAGATGCAACTTTCATGAGTTTTACTATGAGAGCTGTTGTGGGCTGTTGCTTGACTCACTATGACAAGCATCTTTACGTGACCATGTCCTCGCATGGCTCAATAGAAGCTGCAAATATGGTGGCTCAAACGCTGTTCTTCTGGCTTCAAATGGCTTTGTCCCTTTAGTAATCAATTTTTTTGAACAAGATATTGCATTTTAAATCTGATAAGTCACAATGATTATGCATATGCACAGGGTCAACACCTTCGACCTGCATTTATAAAAATATGACTGCTTGAAGATTTAGAATGATAAAATGTAATAAAACCAGAAGAACTTCTGAAGCTACAAAGCACGGTCAGACAAATCTATGTACTGCCCACCGTACCAGTGGTAGCTGAACAATCGCAGTGCCAGAGTTTTCTATCGTAAATTTTGTATAAGAAACCCTCTGGTAGCCAAAACTAGATTTTGGGCCATCTACGAGCTTCTATAAACGATGCTGATGATCCCACATTGTGCAGGGACGGTAGCATTCCCCGGGAATTTGTGTGTTATATTTCATTCTGTCGCACCAGAGACCATGCAACAAAGGGATAATACAAATGTAAATAGTATTAATTCAAGATAAAGTAATTAGGCTCCAAGGTGCCCAAAACATTAATTTTACTGAGAACAAGGCTTTTGAGAGCAAGAAGGTGATGTAAACATAGAGGATTGGCAGTCACTGAACATTAGTACCAGCTCCCACAGTGCAACATGTCTTGTTTAAATAATGTATATTGTGCTCTGTCAGTGGTGATGAAAAAGTGAACTACTACATTGCACTTCAACATTGGATCTTCTTAACAACAAACTCCCTCATGCCATTCCTTCACACCATTCTCAGAGGTATTTGTGTGTGGTGCTCTCTCTCTCTCTGGCAGCCTCTACTTAGCAGCCATAACATGACATAGCACAATCTCCAAAAGTAACATTGTAGTTCAGTATGCCTATTCGAATGCTGCCAAAGGCGTAAAGATGGCTTTAATGCTGTACTACAAGGAGAAACCAATCTGACCTGCCAGAGATAACTAGGCTTCATTATTATAGCGTAGCTGTAAGCAGATAGTAGTGTTTATTTGTCTAATTTTAGCTTAGCTAACACTTGGAGCACGGCTGGAGTGCTCTGCAATGATCATTCAATAATGTCATTAGTGACCCCATTCATGACACCGATTTGAATTTCAGATGAGCTGTACAGCCCCTTCAGCTGCAATTTTTGTCGTCCAATTGGCGTAAAACAAATATTAAACCCTGTCTTAAAAAGTAATCCGGCTTTCTGCATAATTTTAATGTATGTATGTTTTAAGCAGGATGCACAATGACAGTGCACAGGCTTGCCTTTTCCGCACATGAAATAACAGCAGTAGAGTGCCAGGATATAAATCTTGAAAGTTGCACATGGTACCTCTTTAAAAGAAAAAAAATGTAGATACTCGATTGTTTTTTTGTTTTTTTTTTAATGCAGACAGTGCAATCAAGGCTAGAGACCTCTCACTGCTCACATTCACAACAAAGCAATAAAGATATCGGTAAGGATTATGTAATTTGATATAAAATTAGGTGTCATATTTTTATGTTGCAAAATATAATGTAATTAGTATATTACACATAAGGCACCGCAGACCTAAACCTGTTTACCACCGAATGAGCAAAGTGACACGTTTTTGTGGCCAGAGGCCAGTGCAAAACACTTGTGACCGAAAACTGAAAGTGCCACATACTGAAAGCACAAAGGTGCACAAATAATATGCGATTTGACATAACCTAATGTCCACAAGTTGCAGTTGTAATATATCAAGTATGTATAGTTATTCCATAGAAAGCATGGCAGATGAAACAACTGCTCTGTGAGATGCACGCGAGACTTCTATGGCTGCACTATCATGTAGGTTCCACAGTGTTGCCTGCTAAGAATGAAACGGAGTGTAGAGAAAGTAAAACTAGCAAAAAAGAAAAAGAGAAAAGGGGCATAGCCACGCATGTAGTTCAGGCTATGTAGCCTCTGCCTTCAACAACTTTCAGAGATCGTACCGTACTCACTTGCTCCACTCCTCTTGTACTGAATCGATAGTTACCTAGTTTCAGGCAAAACTGCCAAGTATAGAACTATACATGCTGCCTGTGCTCAAGGAACATATGCTAACGTAGCCCAGATTTTGCTTAAATCCTCAGTGGTTCATGAAGAGTTTATCTTATCTATAGTCAATGTATGTGCCATGTACACATTAACTCTTAAATTTGTCCACTGGTTTAACCCTCTAGTAGAGTCAACAAAAGGTTACCTTGTGTGGTGCCAGTTGTGGGGCCTACTGACTAGCTTGACCTTGTCTAGCTATCCTCCCCTTCATGTCTCCCCTTCCCTTCATGTCTTGTCATCCCAGCACTCTGGTTTCCCAATGATGAAATACTACCAACTAGCCCAGCAATCCATCCTGTTGACCTTTTGTTTTAGTTAGACTGTTAAGCAAAGTAATTTGTTTTTATACAAGTCAAAGAAGCACAGTGGCTATTTCGGTGGCCTTGTTTGTTGTCTGGTAAAGCAGAAGCCGAAGGTGCCAACATGAAGTACACGACATGTAAAAACTTAAAATTTATACCTGAGAGCCATGTTAATGCCATTGCCAGGTCCTTTCTCTTAAATTGAAGTGTCCTAAAGGCACTGGCTTACAAGCTGAATGCCATACATAATAACTGTTTTTATGCGAATAGTAATTCTTTGTAGTGGTGCAATAGCAATCACAAATGGACTTTTATGTGAGCATATGCACTGCATGACTCAGTGAATTATTAATTTAGGGGTTTTGGAATATTGCAATTTTCAATTTAATTGAATATTAGAGAAAGATGACCTCCAAATAATGAACCGATTAGAATATTTTATTTTTTCTAAAAAAAAGTGCAATTAAAGTATCTGTGAAGTCCATCTGGTAAAAACAAGGCTTATTTCCATTATTTGATACATGCATGTAATGACGTTCACAAGTGGATATCTAGTCAACCGAGGAGCTTGTAAATAACAAACAACTCCACTCAGTCCTCTGGTGCACCATTACAATGACAGTAATGAAACGAGAACAGCACATCACCACATGTATATAGAGTGTTCTGTTTGAAAAAGCGAAGTGTCATATTACAGCACTTTGTCATTTTAAAGAGATGCAATTGGGACAATATTGACCAAATAAGAAAAATTTGCCTAAATCGAGACAACAAACTCACAGGCTGCCTAAATGCGAGGTATTCTTATTAAATGTCTGGGAGTTACTTTGCAGACATTGGCTGCTCTATGTGTTTGCTGAGGAACTGGTTCCTTTGCATCATCTACAGCTGCTCTACAGCAAAACTATTTAGTTCCCCCTCCCCCAACTTCGAGGCTCCTATGAGTGTTATCCTTCATATATGAACAGAAATGAATAGTATTCGAAAGTTTCAAATAGTAGACTTCCATTAATTCGATTTTTTCAGTTAATTCAATCCCGACCGGCACTTATGCGTTTCTGTAAGCCCAAACTTTCGTTATTTCGATCCTAAATTGGCTTTCGCCAGATAACTTGAACTTGACCAGTCAGCACGCACGCACCTGACCCCTATGGTGACACCAATAGCGACTCCTTTAGTGGCAGCGTCTGTCTCGACGGAGGTTGGGGGGACAGTGAATGTGTTGAACACACGTCATCTCCCGTCGAAAACGTCTATTTTCAGCCTGCTCTAGAAGAACTTTCAAGCAATAACCACAGCTCACAATGTCTGATTGCGGTATTTACCCGATTATAACACGTGGCTTTTTTTTTTTTCTGAAGGAAATTGGGCCGAAAATTGTTTGTGCAGTGCAATCGGACATGAAACCAGAACCGTCTTTGCGGCGTTCATATGCTTTTTCACACAACACAGATGTCCTGCGGCAAAGCTGCACCTAAAAACAGAACGGTGCGGCAAAGTAGACTTGAGGAAATTGGCTGCCATTGTGCAACACATTACACCCTTGCCCATTTTTAGTGCTAAAAAATCGAGTGCGCGTTAGATTTATACTTTGTTTGGGAGGTTGAATGGAGTTTCTATGTTAGTTTTCTGCTTTGACACACAGAAAGTGTGTCAAAGTGTGCTACGTCATTCTCTGTTCTCCATCTGCTAAAGAAAGTATTGCAACTTATCAGAAGTGAAACCACAAAAATTTTTAGAGCAATACAGGAACAAAACGTTTTATGCAAGCTTTGTTATCAGTTTCGTGGCAAAAGCCTACATGACGGTCTTGAGAAGGGGAACTGAGGGGCCCCGATTTTCGTTAGCCACAAACATATGAACGCACACCAGGGTTTGGCTCTTACAGATGGCAAATTATTTTTTTGTCTATTTCAATGAAAAACTTAATATTTTCCTCTTTCCCAGACTCAATTATCTGTTGGCTTCATCTGTGATTTTTGCTTGTCTGCCACTTAGTGTTTTTGACAATGTAGTAATGCAGCAGTTTTTTTTGTTTAATGCTACAACCAGCGATGCTTTTCTTGCAATGGGCCCTTTTATGCATCTAACACACCCAGAGTCCTCCAGCAACTTTTTTTCCTCCCAAAACTTGATAATTTTTTGACAACTATTTATTTAACATTTTTGGAAAACCAGTCATGCAGCAGCCATTCATTCTTGGAAACCTTGTTTGCAACCAGGCTCTAAAGATGTTGGGAGTCTATTATGCAGTTTTCTTTAATGACAATTAGTGATTTTTTGCGCCGGTCAGCACAAGCGTGGTACCTAAGTATACCAAAATAAATCCTCCTGCTCTAAATAATGTCGGTCTTTAGAAATGACTATTCTAGAGACTCTTTTGACAGTGATCCTGTGGGAGCTCCCATGTTTGATCGCGTGGTGAAGCGTCCATAGCTTGCCTCAGCTGCCCCTACCTGTTTACAATGGATGTGCATGACACCGATGCAGCCCAGAAAAACTGTTTCGGTGGATATCATAGACAGTGGCTTGGTGGACACCGCGAAGCTTTCATCACAGCTTCAGGGGACATGTACGCTCTTTCGGAGCTGATTACGCCTTGTCCAAACAGTGCGAGCAGCCTAAACTGTGCTTGTGCTTGAAACAGGGATAGAAATGTATTCGAAACTGCTCAATCTTTCTGCTTCTCAATTACATCAGGATCAGTATCTTTTGCTCTTCCATCTTTATTTGCCAATAACGTTGCAGTAGCGGCTTGCCATTTTTCTGACTCGGTTAATATTCATTGGTGCAGTCCCTATCCAATTGTTTATTATATATGCCTAATCGCTTGCTGGTGTGCTCAGTTGCGGTAGATTTGTTCTAGCCGCATACAAGGCTTGGAACGTAGATGTTCTGTACTTGGTATAATAGCTTGACGCAAAGATGTATTGTCACTAGTCACTTGCCTACTCAGTGGAGCGTCACAAAACATTCAGCTTAGGACGTTCATGTGTTGTCAGTGTAAGCCATCACGCATGCTTCGGTGCATTGATTCATGAATGTGCCCATTCACTTATTCTTAATACATGGGCAACACAGAAAGTGTAAGTTTGAGTGCGAGTTCGGATCAATATGCGCAGATATAGAGAAGATGTACGTTTGAGTGCAAGTTCGGGTCAATATGTGTAGATAACATGCGAGAAAATTACTACTGTATTTATTCGATTACAAGACGGTCACAATTACAAGACGAGGGTGCAATTGGGGGGGACCCAAGAAATAAAACTTGAGCATGCATACCAATATAAGGCGATACAGAGTAGCCGATGGATTATCGAGATTCAGCGGGGATCACCTGAAGTACTGAATTACTAACAGCCAAAATGCAAAATGGCGACCATGAAATAGGGGGAAGGGAGCTTCAACACGTGAAGTGCGAGTTATATGCGAATTTGCTTTTAGGTGTGGCTTCACGGCAGCACGCAATTCTCCTTATAGTGTGGCTTCACAGCACCACGGCACGCACTGCCATAAAGCCACACTGTAAGGCTAAATTCGCTCTGCCGAGAAGCCACACCTAAAGGCAAAATTCGTGTATAAGGCAGGGGGTGACTTGGAGGCTAAAATTCTGGGAAAAAAAACCTCGCCTTATATTCGAATAAATACGGCATGTTAATAAGCGGCACTACTTCCTTGATCTTTGTGTAATGAGTGGTACTCACTCTTACTGACACTCCAGAATTGAAGTCCTTTCTTTGGAGGTTAGCAATACAATGCTGGCAGATGAGTGAATTTTTTTATTCTCAAGGAAACCCATGTATCGTGAAGGGCCAGAACACAGGCCGCCCAGTGCAGAGCAGCGGTCCATGAACTTGGCCACACAGATTCATCTCATTCCTTAATATGCCAGTTGCTATTTTGCAGCCAACTACTGCACACATATACGTCTTCCCTCTACCATTCCACATTTTGCAGCATGAATTGAGCACAGTAGCAGGGTAGAAGTGGTAATTGTTTCGCATTCATGAGCTTTTGCCTGAGGCAACGGCTGGTGCGCCGACGAAAGCGCCATTTCGTTCCTCTAGAGCAAACTACTCCACGAAAAGGGTCTATATCCGATACTTAGTATTTGCATTTAATTTGAATTCGAAAAAATCGATATTCACCCACCTCTAGTAATTTAATGAAAGTTCTCATGTTTTATGCCTACTGTGGCCGCCGGTATGAAATTTATCACAAGTTTGCTCCAACGTTGTTTGACTACCCTCAGTTTATGGTTAAAAATATTCTAAACATATTTGCATTGATGAATAGTAGTGACTATTAGATTCAAAGACCAAATCAAATTTGACAATGTTCGATTCATTATTCAAAAGTTTTGAATAGTATTCGCGCATCACCACCATCTCCACGTGGCGATAGGTATGCAGTGGCAACCCACTAGAGTGGCCAATCAGTGCAGTTTGTTTCGTTTTTGTATTTACAAAAGGTGTTTTACCCCTATAGTCAGGTACAACTTTAGAAGGCAGCGGCATCTGCCCCTCAAAGGCGGATGCACACAAGCCTCCACCAATGGGCGTGCACTCTAGACTGACGTCATGAGCCAGATGGCCGGTGACCCCACCGCCGGTAGAACATGGCAGCCTGTGCTTTGAATTGGGCTGAGTCGTGTGAGCGGGACTATTTCTTTAGTCGCTTCAGTCATCTGGGCGGGGCCCCTTCTGCCTTCTTAAGTTGTACCCAACTATAGGTGTGTTGAGTTTGGGCGCTCCTCAATATGACCAGTGTAGAGAATACTCCAATTTCTTTTTTCTTCAGGATTTCTTCAACACTTACCCCGACTTTTATACTGGGTGTTCAAAATTAAGCTTTACGGAATTTTTAAAAATGGTCTGTGGCAGGTAGCTTAATTCTTATTGTTGAGCTGGGTTATTCGAAGCGGTGGACATTAGTAGCACGAGAAATCTAAACACATGTTCAACTAATTAACAAAAATTGACTAATGAACTTGTTATTTAATTACTTTACGACACATATTGCAATTTACGAATTGTAGCCGGTGAGTTTGTAAGACGCATCCACTTGAAATGAATTTCCAGGATGACACCAGTTTTTAGATATTATTTGCCAGAGTGTGGAACTAAATACATGGGCGTTCCAGTTACTTTTGTGCTTCAATGTATAAAACAGCCATTTTGATAAAGAAGTAAGTGAAACAACAGTGCATTTTTACAGCGAGTTTGACGGCGCATATCTCCAAACTGGTGTCATTCTGGAAATTCATTCCAAGTGGATGCGTCTTACAAACTCATCGGTTACAATTCGTAAATTGCAATATGTGTCGTAATGTAATTAACTAACAAGTTAATTAGTCAATTTTTGTTAATTAGTTGAACATGTGTTTTCATTTCTTGTGCTACTAATGTCCGCCTCTTCGAATAACCCAGCTCAATGATAAGAATTATGCCACCTGCCAAAGGCGATTTTTTTAAATTCCGTAAAACTTGAAAATGAACACCCCGCATAGTATACAGCCTATTGAATGGAGAAAAATCCACGCATCTCCACGAAGTGAGTCATGATGAGTGGGCAAAGCACTGGGGATCGTTCTTATCGTAAATCATCCGTGACATAGCCCACTTGCACATGAGTGACAATGCGTGTGTACAGTACATACAATGTTTTATTTGTCATAACTCGTATGTCGTGTTGAGTTCTGGATTCCGTTTTCCTTTCATTATCACCGCTTTGTGGTCCGTGAAATGTAGAGCCAATGGTTCTTCGATCGGATCTAGCCTGAAGTTGCCAAAGACAAGGTCTATGCACGTTCCCCTGGTTGTTGTTTCCAGTCATACGAAATGCATCGCAGAGCGTATCGAGACATCAGTACAAGCCAGTCGCTGTCCGTGATGTCTATGTTGAAGTCTTCGACAAGTACGAAGGGGTTGTTCTTGTACTTTGTTTCGTATTCGCGCATGGCTTGATCGATGTACTTTTCTACGTTGCCTAGGGAGAGATTCGGGGCTAAGTACACTGTCATGACGACGGTTCCGTCGGATAGTTTTATTGCAGCGTGTTCGCCTGTTCGCCATTGTGAGATTGGCTCGTTATTGGTAGGTCGAGATCCACCGCGGTCTCTGGCGATTTCACGTACATCCCAACACCACCTGCCGAACGCTCTGCTTCTTCTGTGCAGACGACGGGGAAGAATCCATTGATGTGCGGTCCCACGTTCCACGTTTTGGTAAAGCAAAGGACGTCTGCTTTCGTTAGTATGGGATCTTGTTCGACGTCTTTTGCATGGGCATTGAGGGAGCGTGCCGCAGAGAGAAGTAGGGGTCGGGAAGTGAGCTAGGAGCTGGCGAGGAGGAGACCGCGTGCGCATGCGCCGCGCCGACCTCCTGGTTGCTATGGCTACGGCGCGGCCAACGTTGGCCATGAGCACAGACAACGTGGACGGACGGACAAGCCTCGACCCTAAGGTGCTTCGCCCCTAGAAACATGTCCGTTTCTTCAAGGCACTGCAATATGCAAGTTGTTGCTTTTAATTAAGCAAGCAGAACACAAGACCAATAAAATTACTGTTCACAGTATTTACTAAATCACCAGATCCAGAAAGATGGCAGCCCACACTGCAGCACAGGTGCGGGCATCTTACCTTTTTTTTTTTCTTGTTAAAATGCCAGTTGTGTGCATAACAGAAATTAAAAAGGAAGAATGTGCTCCACTGCACGTGTTTCAGAAGAGACATAGCTCGAGGTGTATACAACGAAAAAGGGGCCCATATAATTGTTCTATGTACAAGAATTCATACACTGCTGACTGTCTGCAGGCATCACCTCACAGTGTCCTTTGCCCATCAACCGGAGAAGCCGTCAGCTTCCTATTTGGTCACAGTCACAAGTCTCCGCGCACCAGACCACCAGCAGTTGTTCCGTTGACGCGCTTTCTTCTTTCAGCAGCTAATTTCTTTCGCCAACGCTCCAGTTTCACCTCCGGTGCCTCTTTAAGCTTTAGTTAAAAAAGAAAAGAAAGAAAAAAAGAATACAAAATGCAAGATATACATTAGATGCCTTCAGTAAAGGTGCACTCAACCAATTGGAATGACCACCATCACTATTTCAACACTCTTAGCATAAGAGAGGAATGCTACTAGTATTATCTTATAGTGCAATGTGCTAACTCGGCCCATCTGGCCAATGAGAGCACTATGTTCCTATACCTATACATCTGTGCGATGCCTTATTCATGCAATGTCACAAAGCTTGATAAGAGGCAGGGGTAATCAAGTAGTAATGAGGTTTAGTACTGCAGAATTCAAAGAATAAAAACTAGTTTTGAAGAATAACAATTACATCTCTCACATAAAAAGGTTAAAATAATAAACATTTGTTACACAAACTGCACTACAATGAAACAAGCAGCATGCACACTTGTGAACAACATAAAGAGCTCGAAAAAAGAGAAGGACAAGACAAATGACAAAGTGAGTGCATATCCCAAGTGAGAGTTCATTACAGATGCCAAGTCGCATACAGTCAACCTCTGTTTATTGACCTTGACGGGAACAATCGAAATTGATTGAATTATCTGACGGGTGAAATTAAATAATAGCCAAGAAGAAAAAAATGCTAAAACACACCACCAATTCATTTGGCAGTATTTGGCTGATTCTAACAAATCACAGAACTGAACACACAACCAGTTTCTATGTGTTCAAAGTAAAAAACTTACATCTTACAGCTTCTAAACTTACAGCTTCTAAACCGAGTAGAAATCTAACGTGCATCCAATTTTTTAGTACGAGAAATGCATCCTGCCGCTGACTATGGCAATCAGAAACAGATGAAACCACCAAACTTTGCCTTCACAGAACAAATTTATTTACACGTAGTGTTCATCATCATCACTCTCAGACAGGATTTTATTGCTGTCTATGAACCACAATATGTTCATCGCACAGTTCCAACATGCTTTATACTCTGCATTCATCAAACAATAACAATAACATCAACAATAACAAGTGGGATGGTGGCCCCCACCTAGACCAACTACTTCAATACATGAGAAGGAAGAGGGACACGTGAGGCTGGCGATGCGATGAAGGCTTGTGGTGTGCGGTGAAGGTGTGGGGCATGCAGGTGGACTCGCATCCCCCCCCCTCCTGGATTTTGCGGTCTGCTTCCTTCCGGCGCATACACCCAGTAACCAGATTTAATGGTTACACTATAACATATAACCAATCATGCAGCATGGGAGCACTAAAGAGGTTCATTTTTGAAATACACACTGCATGTTCTACACTTATATTGATTTCAGCACTGTGTGACTAACAGACCTCTCCCTGTTTGCAAACAGTGTGATGTCACTGCGGGGGCCCATCCCATCTGCCATGCCTGCGAAGCAGGCACTGGTTGGCAAAAAAACGTTCATGCGACCTGTCCTCTTTGCATAATAGCGCTGCTTGTATATCAACTGCCGTGATCGTGAGTCCGGCATATTGCGATTTTTTGAAGTGACAGCATTTATGAACTGTGCTTAGGAAGTATAATCGTTCCCGTTTTACCGGTACAACAACTTAGCGTTGTTGCCGAGTGCATGGTTCCCGTAAGTCAGCGAATGGTGAGTTCGTAAAAGTGCGCCTCTTCCGTAGATCAAACATCCACAAAAGTGTATGACTCCTCGAAAACGAGCATTTTATCACAGATGACATGACTGGTCTTCGAACACAAATTTGTATTGCATTGTCGTGAATGCACTGCTTTACGCCCCATTTACACTAGCTTCAAATGTATATGATATACAAGATGAACTTCGTCTACAACTACACGGCGGCTCAGTGGAGCCGTACCAAGTAGCAGCGCCTAAATTCAGATGAGGGAGAAACGCAGAAAATCTTATTGCCCTAGGATGGTAAGATACCCTACGTGGACAAAATTAATCCGGAGTCTTTCGTTACACTGTCCCCTATAAGCTGCTGTGCAGCTTAGGCATGTTAAACACCATAATTTAATAAGTACATTACATAAATACATATAATCTGTTACGTGGTAACTTCTCTGTGTCTGCTGCCTCCTTTGCTGCTGTCAACTTTACAAGAGCCAACTTTTGCATGTTTATGCACATCATCACAGCATGAAGTCCGTGCCATAAAGGTGAATATACCAATAACGATTAAAAAAAAAATCAGTGTTACTGAAGACCCGTGAGATCTGCATTAAATTGTGATAATTATAGTGGTTTGCCTTTTGGGCATTCCCGTGGTTAAATGTATACACGCAGCTTTGGCAGTGGTCAAAACATCGTAGGAGCTCATTTGTAGTCATACCTCTTAGTCGATAAATTATGCTCACACAAAGGTTTTTTTTTCTTTTCTTTTCATATTTTTTTCTGCACACAGCGCTGATGGCCCCGAAATACATGTGCTGACTAATCAATGCGTCTCATTCATTCTCACCTGTTCAATAATTACGGGGTTTTGAAGTTCTATCAGGGCATTTTCACTACGACTGGTTTTATTATACGCAACACGTGTCCACAGTCTCGTAAGCGAGATGTATTGCTAATCGCGTAGTACACCACGCGTGTGCGCACACACACACACAAAATGTGGTCCGTATCCCTACGCACAGATGAGCCAATATCGTCGTTGTTTTTCGCCGCACACATTACCACAACAAATGTGGCACACTTCCATGGAAAAGCCGATATTCTTCACACACAATCCACCACAGACCACCACCACATGGTTCACATTGCAAGTAAAAAAGGCCAGCGTCGCCACGTTTTCATCACCCAGTTTACCACATGCCAATGTTCTTCGACACACATTACTGCTAATCTGGCTGGCAAGAGAATTGTGGAGGTTCACGTAAAAATAAGAAATAAATAAAATAAATAAAAACACGCGTTCACGTGGCGCCCACCTACACCAACTACAGTGTAGACCGCTTATAACGTAAGTCGCCGGAGTCGCGAATATCCGCACTATAACCAAAGCAACAATTTTCAAGGCCCACACATATGCAAAACATGTGCACCGAGCCGCCACGCGTATGCGACAGTCGAGGAATGTGGCTAGAACATTTGCATTCATTTAACAGTCGAATCTCATTAATTCGAACCAAATCACGCGGCGGCGCCTCCGACCGGCATTGCCCTGGCACCGCCATAGAGTAAAAGCTTAGGAGAGACCCCTCAATGTCGCGCGCGGAGAAAAAAAAAACGCGACGGAAATTTCACCCTCTCTCACAAGGCAAGGTCACCGATTCTGTGTTGCGCCAGAACATGCATGTACGTGCCGACGTCTCAGCCACGCTACCGTAGCCACGTGTAGAAAATGGCTGTGAACCCTTCTTTCTCCTTTATGCTTCCTCTACTTTCTAGTCACGTGTTGACCTTGCACGCTGCGGCTATGACACAGAGGGATCGAAGCAGCTGCACTGTCCCAGGCCGGCCAACGAAACTGCCCACGCCAGCAATCGCCCGCTTCCTGATAACGGCAGAAAACGAAAGTTCGGGGAGCTGGCGCCGAGCCAGCTGGAGCGGCGGCGAGCGCGCACGGTGACAGTCGAAAGTGAGGGAGCTACGAGGGAGGGCGAGGGGAGCCACCGAAGCGGCGGAGTTGCTGAGGCGAAATATGCTTCCCTGCCGCCCTCCTCCCTCACATTCATGGTCTCCGCGTGTGCCCTTCGCCGTGCCGTGCCAGCGCCGCCCGCTCCCTGAAGTTTCGTTTACTGCTGTTATTATGAAGCGAGCGTTGGCCGGTGTTGGCAGTTTCGTGGCCCTCGCTCGCTATGCGCGCCATGATATTTCACGACTCGCACTCAAGATTCTGGCTTGAGCCTCACTGGCTGTTTGTTCGCACCACGTGCCCTTCTCCTCCACTTCGTCTCTTTTTCTTCCTCGAGCACTCCTTGGGGCGCCCGTTTGAGGGGAGCGTTCGCCGTCTCCGCTGACTTCCGTACTCCCAGGCAGCCGCACTGTAACCGGTATTTCGCTTCCCGCAACTGCACTATAAGTGATACGTGTATACATGGAGTGCTATGGGAAAATTAACGGGAGTCTGAAAAGATCGCACTATATCCGGTCCTGCACTATAAGTGGTTACGTTATAAGTGGTCTATACTGTACTGCGCAACTGCAGCACGCAGAAAGCGAGTGGCGGCTGTGTTTTGGCAACCAGGCTCATCGCATGTGCATCACAGCGCGACGGCGACGTCACGCTGTGACATCATTCTATGCACACCGTGATTAAAAATGTTCTGGAATGTAGTTAACACATTGCTTTTACACAGTTGCAGTGACAGTGCACACTGTAGCCTCATCCAATTAGCATTACATCCAAGATTAATGTTTCGCTACTTGCTCCCGGTGCAGGTGGTTGCCACTGTGCTGAGACATTTCACAGACATATTTAAAGGGCCCCTTTACATGCAGCATGCAAGGTACAGCATTTGTGCTGAATAATTATGACAAAAAATGATCTCGTTATACTGAGAGCAGTTCAGAAAACAATTTGCTTTGTTCTTCTCGATAGCAACCATAGTTTACAGTGCGTAAAATTAGCACAGCCCATTTTTTCAAAATTGTTCTAGTCCAAGAGTGACTTTCAGAATTCATTCATTTCAAACATACGTTTGGGTGGATCAGCAAATCCGGCTTTTCCCTCCAATTGGACAGAGGCACCACTTCCTTGGCTGCTGCCATGAGGGACTCAAACGATCCAAAAATGGCTGCCGCATGGTTGTCCACTACTTTAGAAGTACTGGCTGCGGTATCCTGGAGAGTGAGAGAGAGACAAGAATGTCATTAAATGTTCAACTAACAGCAAGCTGTATGCAAAAAAGAAAAATGTGCAGTAACCATTGATGATGATTGTCAATGTAAGCGAACAGCTGAGTGCTTCTAGAAGGCTATTAACTTTTTTTTTTTTAAAGGAATGATGCACTTGAAGGCACATATTTGTAGCAGTTGGATATTAGGTTGACTTTGTTGTTTCAGTGCGTAAATCCGTAGAGAACAGAGCCATAAACGAGCACCTCTGTATTGGAAGTAGAGGTGGTTGTACAGCCATATAAGCGGACTCATCATGTGTGTTGTCTCTAGCGACGCGAGCACTGGTGTGGAAGGTGGCTGCCATTCGCATCTCCCACATCTGCCAGAGGGAGAAAGGGCAGTGGGAGAAGAGGAGGACTGTCCTTGCCAAGAACTCTGCACAGCATCTCAAAGAACTGTAATAGCCAGCAGTCGATGACAAACGAGCCCCGCAACTTGGTGGCACGAGAGTATGCGCCTTTGTATGGGCGTTCAAGTCCAACCACCATGAAAACAAGCAAAACAGCCAAAGCTATGCGCAGTGGAAAGGTGAAATGCTTTTTGTCTTTTTGAGATCGCAGACATATATATTTTAAATTTATTTAACTCAAAATCAGCAATTATGTATTACTGAAAATGTTCTCATGATCTCGAAATCAGCCAATAGCATCCGTC
Organism: Dermacentor silvarum; assembly: GCF_013339745.2. NCBI lineage: Eukaryota > Metazoa > Arthropoda > Arachnida > Ixodida > Ixodidae > Dermacentor > Dermacentor silvarum. The sequence continues at coordinate 148,413,409 of NC_051155.1, forward strand.
GACCAACTGCTTTCGATCAGCTTATCATAATGACATTGCTGATGTGAGAGCAAGCGTCTGTTCACTGCTTTTGACACGAGATTGTAAATTCCCTGCTGCATGCAGTGCAATAATGTTTGGCTCACATGTTCACAAGAGCCTCGTTAACAGATCAGAATTTTTTTCTTACTACAGTCGATTCCCGCTACAACGAAATTCACCGGACACGCAAAAAGTTTCGTTGTGGTGGAACTTCGTTGACGCGAAATTAGTATTATATATACGTACGCTAAATGGCAAAGTCGCGAACGAAAGCGAAACCATCGTCCAGGGAATCTTATCGATGGTGTGAAGGGGGGGGGGGGGGGGTGAAGGTTGAGACGTACCGAAGGCAGTCAGTAAAGTGTAAACTTCACGAGTGTGCAGTTTGCGCCGCTGTTACAGTATTTTCCGTACATTGCGGCCGCCGCTGTTACAGCACTTGCCGTACATTACGGCCGACGCCTAACCCAAAGCGCATGCCCAGCCAATCGCAAAACACTAATTTTGCGGCACATGCACCGTCACAATGAACCACGCCTCCTCACTCCAGTGTGTTGGCACAGAGTTTCCGTGGTCATCGAGCGAGATGTGTTTATGTTTACCTGTGCATGCATGACACCATGCTTGGTAATTTAGTTAGTAAGCGAATGTTTACAAGTTTATACAGCCGATAAAACTACTATCCTTAGTTCAAATAGCTGTCTACTAATCTGCTATTGCAATCGATGCTTCACCTTTTGGGCGAATCTGGAAATGTTTTTCTTCCGCTTTCTGCCTTGGCAATCATATGTGCCTGCTCCTCCAGAGAGAAATTTACGCTTTTTCATTGGCGTAGCCATTTCGACCGGACACACACCGCCGAGAAAACGGCAGCGATTGTGGTAATTCCGTGCAGTCTCGCGCAGGCACGTGATGACCACGCATGGCTACGGATTGCAGTGGCTCAAATCGGTACTTTGAATTTCATTTCGTTTGCGAAAACCTAGTTCAAGCGGACATAAGATCGTCACAGCTTTGGAAGGGCGTTCTAATTTGACTACTCGGCAGTTACAATTTCAGTTCAGTCCCAGTTTCGTTCTCGAAAAGTTTGTTGAAGTGGAAATACCGAATAAAATGCCTTCATTATGAAGAGTCCTTTTTTGAATTACTTTCTATGGGCAGCTGACGGGGAATCAGAAAATTTTCGTTGTGGCAGAAATTTTGTTGTAGCGGCGATTGTTGTAGGGGGATTCGACTGTATATTTACAGTGTAGACCGCTTATAACGTAAGTCGCCGAAGTCGTGAATATCTGCACTATAAGCAGTACCGCACTATAACCAAAACAGCGATTTTCAAGCCCTGCACGTATGCAAAACATGTAGACCAAGCAGCCGCGCGTATCCGAGAATCGAAGCGTGCGACTGGAAGTTTTGCATCCGCTTAAATTTACGAACATTGAAAGGTTAATGTCCAAGTACCCACGATCTTCGCATAAATCAGACAAAGTAATAATTTTAAAAAATGTCTCAGCTTCGCCCGAAAGGCAAAGCACCAATTGCAATAGCAAATTGGTAGAGAGCTATTCGGAGTAGGGATAGTAGTTTTATCGGCTGCATAAACTTGACACATTCGCTTATTAACTGAGTTAACAAGCGTGGTGTCAACGCGCACAAGCAAACAAGAATAGACTCTGATGACCGCAAACAACCACTGTCAAAACGCGGCGACCGCAGCGAGCGACGGATCATGCGGTCTATCGCTTCAACGGAAACTGAGCGGCGTAAGCACAGCGCATACAAAGGTCAGAGCCGTGTGGAGATGGCTTTCAAGATATGGTGCGCGCGACAACACCGGCAGCCGGCACATGTACGCATTTGTTGCCGCAAGATACGCATTTGCAAGATACGCATTTGCAAGATACACATTTGCCGGTTGCAAGATACGCATTTGGTGCCGCAGCAAAGCGTCGCCCCCCCCCCCCTCCCTCCCTCCCATACCCCCACATCCTTTCGCGCGATAGAAGGCGCGCGTCCCCCGTGCGCTTTCACTCGCACATACGGCGCGCGGCGACGATTTTATCGCCCTTAGATTATGCTCCACGTCTCATGCTCCTCCTCCGCATTGCCCTCGTTGATCTCCTCTCCTATCGGTGGGCGAACCTCGTTGAGAAGCGTGCTCGCTACCGTCCTTGTCGGCGAGATTTTCCCGCGGAAGCTGCATTATAACCGGTATTTCGTCTCACGCGGCTGCACTGTAAGCGGTATGCATATACATGGAGTGCTATGGGAAAATTAACGGGAGTCTGAAAAGACCGTACTATATTCGGTCCTGCACTATAAGCGGTTATGTTATAAGTGGTCTATACTGTAAATAGTGTTTCAGGGCCTATTTAAGTGACTCACTGTGATTCCTTTAACTCAATTACTGCAAAGAGCGGTTGTGTGTTGCTGACTACTCAACATATTTAAACAGTTGTCTACCTAGAGAAGAAACCACTAGTTACTCTGGAAATCAAGAAAGTATCCCAAAATCTTTCAAATGACTTTTCCACATTCACTTCTCTTTGTTTTTGGAGTAAATGTTTCAAATTTATTATATCTTTTGGAATTTGCTGTACCCCATACATACTATTCGCCACACACAGGTACACGAAATTAATTGCACAACACTATATTTATTTATACTGGACATTTTACAATGTAGAAGGCCAATTTACCAAGGCAAGTATCTGTTCACTTGCGCTAAGAAACTGCGGCATTGTAGAAGAATGCTTGGCTTGAAACTGAGTAACCATTTGTACAATCCCTGGACTGTCTACTTGGAGGTCCTTCCTTATGTTACATTGCGCTGTGCCTGAACAAAAAGTGAAGAATGAATGAACACAAATGACCCATTTCCTGCCTCGTAACTGCTGTTTAGTTAAAACAACCTATTACATTGGTGCTCCGCTTAGTAGTAACCTGCACCATGTAAGGAAAGCCTTTCCGGAAATGATTATGCAGAACGTAGTCAGTACACATTAAAAAAAATACCACATAGATTGTGCAATATGGCTAGCTTCATGTCATGGCTTGGACAGACGCATAGTTACTTGAAGACCCAAAAGCACCCATAATAGGTATGGCTGTAAAAGTGCAGTGCAAACTGCAATTTGACGTTTTAATGTCTGCCCCCAAGATTCCAGGTACGCACCCGTTGAGCCAACTGTGTATGCACAGATGCTGCTACGAGGTCAAATATTGCATGCCTTAATTAAAGGGAAGCTGAAGAAGTTTTAGAATTGGAAGATTTACGAGGGTTTGGAAGGCTGACACGGTATAACTCAACTCCTGCAGTTACTTTCCCGATTATGCGCGTAGCAGCGCCGCAATTGCGGTGTAAATTTTAGTTTAAGCTCCGCCCCCTTCGCGCGCCGAGCGTAGCGGCGAAAAACCGGCCGCGAGGATGATGTAAATACAGGGGTCACTTGAGAGCTCTATTCGAATCACGCTCCTCGCCGATACCTAAGATGACGTCACGATCGCCTTTGCCATCAGAGCCCGTTAAAGGACCCGCGGCGTCTCCCGCAGACACTGCAGCTTGTTTTTGCTAAATTAAAGCAACTAACGGTGACTTCTGGCCTGTTAAACTATGATTTTCATATTCAGGGCGCAAGAAACTATAATTATTCGTTGAAAGCTCACTTTTTTTGAAAAGTGATTCAGCTGCCCTTTAAAACTAGGGGCGTGCGAATAATCGACTATCACTGAATGGAATTGAATACAGTAAAATCTCGGTGATATGAATCTCGCGGGGTCGCGTGAAATATTCGTATCACCCAAAATTCATATCATCTAAACATACAGAATATCAAGAAAAATGAATTTATTTTTACCAGAAAGGATTTCTAATAGTGGAACCCCATTGAATACCTTCCTCGCTGCTGCATTTTCGCGGTCCCGACCTAAATTCCATTGACTTCATGTACAGTCGAAACTCGATAATTCGAACTAGAAGGGGCCCAAAAATTGTTTGAATTAAAAGGACTTATTTTTGAAGTATTCGTACACCACAGCACGACATACGAATGGTGCGATTCGTGAAATATCGCGGCGCGCAACTACATATCGAGCGAAGGCCACGAAACTGCCCACGTTGGCCAATGCTCGCTTCCCGATAACGGCAGAAAACGAAACCTCAGGGAGTGCGCGGCGCAGGCACGGCGAGAGAGAGAGAGAGAGAGATTGTGGTTGTGAAGAGGAAGAGGTGACACGGCGACGGGCGCGTGCGGGGAGCGTCGTAGGTGAGGGAGGAGGGCGGCAGGGAAGCGGATTTGGCCTCGGCAACTCTGTCGCTTCGGTGTCTCCCCTCGCCCTCCCTCTCAACTCCCCCGTAGCTCCTTCCACTGTCTCCGTGCGCGCCCGCCGCTCCCGCCGGCCCCGCGTCAGCTTAGCCCGCTCCCTGAAGTTTCGTTTTCTGCCATTGAAGCGAATGTTGGCCGGACTGGGCCTTCGCCGTTGCTTCGCAGCGTTGGCTGAGACGTCGGCAAGTACGTGCGTGTTCCGGCGCCACGCAGAAACGGCAACCTTGCCTTGAGAGTGACGCCGCGGTTCTTTTTTTCTCCCTCTTTTCTTTTTTTTTCTCCGCGCGGCGTTGAGGGGTCTAGCCTAAGCTTTTGCGGTGTCGAAGCAATGCCGGTCGGAGGCGCCGCCATGTGATTTGGCGCGCTGCTTTCGCGTTCGAATTACCGGGTGTTCTTCGTGATACTTCGCCAATCTATAATGTTCCTGCATCTTACGTTGCGTTTGAATGTGGCGGTCATGTAAATTTATCAGTGCAGCCAGCTTGTACAGTGCAACAAGCGACCGGCACGTTGCAGATACGACGCACCCGCGCGGGTGCCGTATCTTGAAAGCGATCTGCGACGTGCGCAAAGTGCGCGCTCGCGCGGACCTTATCGTCAACATGATCTGCGATGTTGACAAAGTGCGCCTAGTGCCAGTAGCTTCGTATACGCTGTGTCTTCGATGTTTAGTCGCGTTGAAACGAGAGACAGCGCAAAGGTCAATTCGCTGCTGCAGCGTTTCCTCGCACCAGCGTTTCGATAGCGTGTCCGCGGTCATCGAGCGAGATGTGTTAATGTTTACCTATGTGCGCGTGACATCGTGCTTGTTAATTTAGTTAGTAAGCGAATGTTTAAAGGTTTATACGGCCGGTACAACTACTATCCTTACTTCCTACAGCTGATTACTGATTTGCTACCGCAATCGTCTATCACCTTTCAGGCGAAACTGCGGCTTTTTTTTTTCTTTTCGCGGTCCCTTGAAAATCGTATCAACGGGACGTTTTATTCTTGCCCAAATCAGTAAACGATCGCCTTCTGAAAGGCGCATAAGTGCGCGCACGTGATCTCGCAAATGTTTTTGCACGCAACTGAACGTCTGAGCACGTCGAGTGCAGGGGGCGTTTTGGCCGTCGGGGCTGCGCTGTGGTCGTCATTGCAGCAGCGGACCTCGTCTACTTTCTTGCTAAGCATCGGCTAGGCTGTGGTGTGGTACGGTCCGCTCAACGTGGGGACAATGAGAGATTGCGCAGCCGCGTGACGTAGTCAGTTGCTTGGAAACTATGGATCCCGCCCGATCCCGCTGTGCCGGCTTGTCTGTGCCAGTCGCCCCACTGGCTCGGCCGCCACTGCTGTTGCTCACGCGTTCGTATGATCCGCAGCGGCGCGGCAACACGTTCGGAACAGCCAATTTTTTTCGTAGTGTGAGCACTGTATTTCGGCCGGGGAATGTTACGAATTCGTATCACACCGAAATTCGTACCAGCGGGGATCGTATCACCAGGGTTTTACTGTAGTAAACGTTCAAATAATTGGATTCACGAATCGAATATCTACTATTCGATATATTCAGTAAAGAGACCTGCGCAGTGCCACAACGTCGCATGTGCCGCAGAGCCCCCCCATGTTTGATGCCACCCAAGTAAGCGTTTCACTTCGTTTTTGGCACAAAAGGAGCACCGAGCCTGCCGTGGACAGGGCCACCCTGGCTGACAGGGTAGTGGACGTCGGCTTGATGCGGGCATCGCACACACAGCGCCCAAACGCCACAATTCGCAGAACGCCACCGCATTGGCCGGGGTCGCCTCTCAGTACAAGATTTGTCCAGGTCGTCAGGACTGATTGAAATGATAACGCAACTCAGACAGAGGGAACAGAAAAAGAAAGACGTACATATTTTGTAAAGTGTGAAAGCATGTGCAAAGATCGGGCAGATTAGCTGCCGATAGGCACGAAGATTGTGTTGGTTATGCAACGATGAACTTCACGCCACTTCAACAGCCATCAATCGAACTCGCATGCATGATCTCGGAACCCATCATTGATGAGCCACCCGTAGGAACACATTAGCGGCAAGCATTCCATGACAACTAGCAGCCCATTATGACATCAAACTGCCTTGCAAACAAAAGCGAGTGCACGAGATGGCAACAAAGCTGCTCATGGTAGCCATCTTTGCAACACACCATATGTTCCCGACGCCGTTCGTAGACACACATCAATCTCTTTTTGTAGCTTCAAGCAACCTACCACAACACTAGCTTTGGACACAGTGGATGCGTAAGTGTCATGACCCGATTGCATGCATTTGCGCGGATTGCAGATGAACGAGAGGGGGGTGGGGGAGGAGAGGGTTAGGCCTCACGTGAACTTGCTGTGAACCTCCAGATTTCAAAATCTTTGACAGGTGGCAAATCGCACCAAACCTGACAATGATACGGCATGCGCAGTGCCTGCTCTTTACCGTCAGAACCAGCTACGTGCAAAACGGTGATTGAGTCACGTGATGCGTGGTCCTTCCGTCCGACAGGCAGATTGGTCTTCCGATAACCCACCGTGTTGCTATAAAATTGGGATAGCACTTTTGTATATTGAAGAAAAACTGGAAAGAAAACTTTCTATGCAATAAATAAATTACTGCCACAAAACACAAGCCACGCAGGCGAACGTCCGCAGAACAGTCCCCAACCCGCGCGCCGCTTTGAACGGCTGTCTACGACCGTCGGAGAAGTGGCCTGGGTGCATTTTAGAGTGTGTAGGTGTGTTTTAGAGCAGCCCGCGCGGCGACACCAGCATGGCCAATGTGCTCCCGCGCACCAGCACTCTCCCAATCCACGATGGCGCAGAGTTCGAATTATCGGTGGTGGTGCGGATTTCGGTGGGAATTAGCAGGATGCGTTACATATTGCTTTCAATAGATTGTGGACGGACTGTGGCGGCTACTTCGAATTATCCAAAATTTCGAATTTACGAGTTGTTAATTAACAAGCTTTTACCGTACATGCTTTATTCTGTACTGGAGTCGCAAATGCACATAAATGATGATGAAGTCCCGAGACTAATCAGCAGGATTCAAGCTTCTATGCTTTCATCACTCAAGGGGGAAGGGGTCAGTGGTCCCACAAATATTAGTAAAATATTGCCTGACCATAGCAGGATGCAGCACGTTTAGCACATTGGCACAATTTGGCAGAAGGGGTGCAGCAGTCAATGACTGCGCCTGAAAAATGATGCAAACTCATCGAACCATGGGCACAGGTTTGCAGGCACAAGTAAACAGTAGAGCAACATTAATTTTATGCAAAAATAAATTTACCTGAACTTATCTATGCACATGACGGCCACTGGCTTCCCTTTCTGGCCCCAAAAAAAGAAGAGTGCGCGTAAGTGGCCACCCACCTTCTTGCCGTGCTCCCGCCGAGAGACAAAAGACTGCTGGCTGAAGGAGGGGGCATTGATGTCGTCAATCAGGCGTGCCCGCTCCAACTGCTCCAGCACACTGGGCGGAGTATTGGTGCCACTTTCAGTTGCAGCACCCTCCTTGCTGGAGCCAGTAGGAAGGAGACCACGCTCGCGTAGCTCTGCACTGGCAGTGGCTGCAATAACGATTAGTTTGTTAATTGACTTATCCACTCATCTATGCATGCGCAGTCCTTGACAAAGTACACAGAAGGCCAGGGACTGTAATTTTGACTGACCACTCATTGCCGCGCCTTCACTTTGCGAGTATTGATGGCTTGTTTTGTTTGCAATAAGCTGAAGTGTGCATAGTTTTCTGCGACGCAAAAAAAGATAAATAAATAAATGAACAAAAATGCTGCAACTGAAATTACCACATCTATCATCGCTATGATGAAATGCGCCTATGACGAAAAGCGATGACAGATCGTGCCACCATTACACTGCTGCAAAAACAATATTTTTCTAGTGGCATCACTGCAGACGATGCACACTTCGGCTTTGTTGTGAACAAAACAGGCAAGTAATGCTCACATACGTGGCACTAAACTGAGCCTACTGCAAGATGCTATCTCTGTGCGAAATAAGCGCAGGAATCAGCCACCGATCCAGTTGTAAGATTCATGTATACCTGGTGCTCCTATTTATACAATGCTCAGTATACAGATTGTACAGTGGTGTTTGTGCCAGTGTATTCTTGTGACTGAAAGTGCCCTCAGTGTGCGCATCGGCGGTGTGTGGTACCACATGGCCACCACCTCCAGTTTCCATGATATTGCTAGCCTCTTGCTGCAAACCCAAGGCCACACTGCATTGGGGTGTGCGTACTGAACTGATTGCATTAAAAGGCCATGCAATTAATATGTTGCACTCTCTAGGAAATCAGACATATACCGTAATGCCAACAGCCATTATTAAAAGAGCACTTTCATATCAGTGTTGCTTTAGGGTAGAACTTATTTCTCTCTTAACTCATTTTCTGACATAATAAGCTTCTGCTTTAAGTGCAAAACGTCGATTTGTCAGAACTGTGAAAGCATGTCTAATGTGTCTGCTGCCATCAACTGCACAATATGGAAACAAAAAAATAAGTGCCTAAAGAGTAGATAAAAGTAGTTCGAAGAACTTGAAAGTAGCCAGTCAAGAATACAGCCCCAGAGCAGTCATTGAGCAGTGAAGTTGGGCTCTCAGGGCAGTCCTGTCCCTCTGGCTAAGCAGGATATGGAATGACAAAGGAGCCCAAGCTATTGCTTCAGTGACTGCTAGTCAGGCATGCGCCCAGCAATCTGTGTAGGTTACTTTGACAATGACTGCCCATGCATCAGCTCCAGAAATTCCGACTGCAGCGTGGGGGAGAGAGAGAGAGAGACCTTGCAGGGCAGAAAGGCAGTTGTGCTACGCCCACAGAGGGAGTGCAGAAGGCTTCAGAAAAAGGCTTGTGCCATTTACGGTTGTGCCACAGGTCTACATGTTGAGCCTTTTGGTGGTCCACTATTACGAGTTTATCATTTCACCTTGTTTTCCATTGTAACGCACCATAACAAGATAAAGGATGGTGGTTGTTACCATGATCCATTATGTGTGCCTTGAGTTGTTCTGTTTTTCCGACTTTTCTGCTGGTTTTGTAAGGCAACACTGTGCTGCTATGACATGTGACATCTGACTACTTTTAGTGCTCATCCCAAGAAGACAATATTTTTTTGACAGCAATTGCTGCTGCATCAGCTGAACGGTGCCACTACTGCAAACATGCAATAGTGGCACCATTTGTGCTACAGCTTAGAAAGCAGCTCATAAGCAGTACACCGACTTCACTTCAAATTAGTATAGCCTCGAGAATGGAGAGTGCAACTTACTAGGGTGAGGCTACTTCTCAGTGCACTTGCTATGACGATGATGACTAGGAGCTGCATTTTGAATGCACTAGATGCACTGTGAAGTCTATCCAAACATAACAATCTTGCATTCTGATATAACATATGCACTACTTGGAACACAAACTGAGCACTGAAGACAGGATGCACATACAAATTTAGGCAGCATTATCAGTGATAACAAGCAGCAATGACAACCGTGAGGGCTACTTCCTCACAGCAGTATTTATGATGAGACCCATACTTTCTTTCTCTTTTTTTCTTCGCTTATGTAGGGGACCTGTTACAAAACAAATGGCTGAACGAAATGCAGCTCAGAAGCAAGCAACACTGTTTCTGCATTAGGCATCCGAACAGATATGCTGCCTGCAAATATTGTCCTAGACCTTTTGTTTCTAAAGCTGTCGCTAAATTGTTTTTAATTACATGTTCCACTAATAGTAACAAGGCGATGATTTGTACGACATGAAATATAACTTGGCCAACCTTGCTGCACAACCAGACATCTAGTTAAATCTTCTTTTTCTCTGCAGGCATTGGCTCTGTGCTTAGCAGCAGAAAGACAAGACAGAAACCTAAGCTCTGCGCTAAAACTACGCCAAAAGGTGCGAGCAATGCCTAGGAGTAGTTTTGAGCTTTCTTGCTCACATATGGCAGCGAATTAGGTGAAGAAATGTCACCATAGGTAGCTCGCTAAATTATTTGCACTGCTACCAAGCTCTCCCTTACTACTTGCTCCAACAACAAATTCTGGCATGTGAGAACATGGTATGAAAGGCACACCTGCGGCTTTGATCACCTGTTGAATCTTTTGCTTGAGCTGGTCAGTTTCGTTCTGTAAGCGAAAAGAAAGGTTGTTAGTGCAATGTTGCCAAGAGCCGCGCCTTAAACTTGGAACCTCAGTAAGCTAAGGCAGAGTACAGAACTCACCCCAGTCTTCGGTGGCAAGGGGTCTCCTGGCCTTCTCACTCTCCTGAGAGTACATAAGGAACAAAAAAAGGACACATTTAGGTACCAAGAAACTGTATGCTGGAACAATGGAGTGAGATACACAGATACACACTCCACTAAACGGAAGTGTGAGTGGTTATTGCTGCATGAAGATAAGGCAAGGAAAAAAATGCGGATCGGGGAGAACAAATTATTGCCAGCACCTTATTGCATGAAACACAAGCATGCCTTGATCCAGATCAGTCACGAGACAGTAACAAGTTTGCAGGATTTTTTTGGCCACTGGGTGACTTGCAAAAGTCTCTGGGTCGCTCACAACGTATGTCACATTTCCTAGTCGTACCGCACAGTGCAGCTTCTGCTTCTGAAAATTTTTTTATCGATCAACTTAACACACTTACTAAGTTGTTACAGTTCAAGGTTCATCATGGGTACGATTTAACAAGTGCCAAATGATGTATTTGCTCAGGCTGAACATTAACCAGTTGCTGAAGGGGTACTAGGTAAAGTTAGAAGAAAGGAAGAAGAAAAGTGAAGGGCAACAATTCCATTAGTGCTTGTGCTGAGGACGTTTTCAGCATGTTACCATGTGAATGTAGCCCAGGTGCAACACCCCCCACCCTCTCCACACGCATGCACGCGCACACACACACACACACACACACACACACACACACACACACACACACACACACACACACACACACATGCGCGCACGCACACAAAATCTGGTAACATATTTGTACAGTTTCCATATCAATGAATACAATGTTACTAAAGTTAAATTAAGTTAAAAATCACATTTCCTTTATAACTACATCAAAATGAACAATATGCATATTTTGTCATGCTTTTGACCAGATTATAAATTAACTAATCTGGTACTAGGACTGACAAAGTAAAACATGGGCATGTCGTTTTCAGTCACTGAAAGAAAGTGTGCAATACATAGGACATGCACTCAATATACTAACTGTGCATACATGTTTCAGTCAAGCATGCCAAAAATTGTTGATTATACATCAATCCTTAAAGGGACACTAAAGAGAAAAAATGATTTCTTATCAGTAATTACCCTTCCATAATACCAAAAACGCTACTCTTACTGTGAGAAGTCACTTGGTAAGCCAGAAAGAAATGAAAAACACAGAAGGCGAGTGGCGACGCCACCTTGAAGTTCCCGCTCCAGCTCACCGTGATGTCATGGATTTTGACAGCGTCTTCTAGGTCTCAGTTAATTCTTCAGCAGTAAAGATTGACTACGTTGTGTTCTAAAGGAGCCCAAGACTGAATGTGGCAAATTTCGTGAACTGAGCCAACATGGCCCAAATATGAAAAATTAATTTAGAAGTCGTGACGTCACACTGAAGTGCTGACGTTAAGGTTCCCACACGAAAAAAAAAAAAAAAAAGTTTACTTCGCGCTTCATTTTCGTTTCTAATAATTGACCTATTGCAGTGTAATTAACGACAGCAGAGTTTTCGAAGAATATTTTATCAGTCTAAGTTGATTTATTGTTTTGCTTTAGTGTCCCTTTAAGAAAGCTGTAACATTAAGGGGGGCAAAAAATGTTTCCGATTACGTGAGCTAATAAGCAACAGTATCATGTGCCTAAAGTAACTGGCTGACACTTCTAAACCAATTCACCCCTTTCTTGAACTCTAGAAAAGACCACATTTTTAAAACACCATGTGTTCATCTTTACCAACTTGTTAATTCTTTATTTCCCTTTTCTGCTCTTATGCAAACAAGAGAACATACTGAATGTGTGGTACTATGTAAAGCAATGCCAGGTTTCTATCTTGATGGAAATTTATTAGTTTCTTGTCCTCACAGTGCTGCCTAATGTCAGTTTGGTGCGCTTGAAATAGAGTGCATTTTGCAAATCTGGCTACAAACTTACAAAGCTCCTAAACAGCAGCTATTTCTTTATGCTAGTATTTTTTTATCCATACCATAACAATGCTCCCATCGTCAAGCGAGCTGCAATTCCTGTCGCTCACTGCATGCGCACAATCACATCAGCATGCATGTTGCTATAACCACTGATGAAGGACACGTTGGTTGTGTTGCTTGTGCCCTTATGCTACATTATGACATTAATAACCCCTGAGCTTTAGACAATTGTGGCGTTTAACATCCTAAAATTGTACAGTGGGTTATGAGGCATGACATTGTGGAGGACTCTGGTTTAATTTCGCCTCCTGGGATTCTTCAACATGCACCTAATCTAGGTACATGAGAGTTTTTGCATCTCATCCGCATCGAAATGAAGCCGTCATTGTCAGGATTCGAGCCCACAACTTAGTGCTCGGTGGCAGAACGCCTTAGTCACAAGTTCTCACTGAGGTGCTGAAAAGTAGAAACAGTGCGACCTGGTTGATTGGGCTGGTTGGTAATTCATCTTAGCGAACAGCGCAATAGGTGAACTAGGACGTACACAACATGAAGACAGCACTCGTCTTCGTCCTGTTTATGTACTAGTTTGCATTTTGCACAGTTAGCCCACAAACGCTGCAATACTCACTTAGGGGAAATTGACGCTGATGCTTTCCTGCTTCTCCTCGGCGAATCACTGCCCGACCATGAGCGTCTCCGGGAGCTTGAGCTGCTGCGAGACCTCCGTGATCGATGCTTTGGAGTTCTAAAAGGCCACCAATAGTGAAACTAGTGAGAAGGCAAGCAATTAATCCAAATAAACAAAACCGCCAGTTAACAAAAATTGTAATGGGTTTGCATTTTGCCATAATACTGGTGTTTGCCATATAATGGGAATGAATGAGAGCTGTGCTTCAAATACTGTGGATGTGGTATAAAGTCCATGCAACCAAGTACAATGTATCCAAATGCATGCAAAGGCTCCCTAAGCTTACAAGGACACTAAAAGCGAAACATGAAATCAGTTTATACCAATAAAGCATTCTTTCAAAACTTTATTTTCCATAATTTTGCAGTAAGAGGTTTATTTTCCTTAATTTTGCAGTAAGAGGTTTACTAGATGTTACATCTGAGAATGGCAATGTGCCTTCTTTGGGCGTTTCTCCCGAGGAAGCCCCTTTCATCAGCGCCGTCCAGACGGCAACAGTGCCCGACACCGACTGTGATGGGCAAACAAGCGCCCCAAATCTGCAGTACGTATTCTTGGGGGCTTCCCCCCCCCCCCCCCCCCCAGGCCACCTGCCAACCTGGTGACGGTGCCAGACACCGAACATGACAAGCTGACTGTCACTGAGATGCCACAGATTGATGCGAGGGGCCAACTTCGTGGAATTACTTCCGTGGGAATGGTGACGACTTTGGTTTCACAGATTGCCACGTGTTTGCCTCATATGTGGGGGCGACCGTACAACATTAGAGGCGGAAGCGGGCGGAGCGGCGCGACGTCATGAGTGGGATATTGCGAACGGCTGACAATTGTGACTGACCTTAGACACAGTGATCAGATTCCCTAGTCTGGTCCACCTGAGGAAGACGACTGCTTTATAAGCAGAATCATTTGGTGTAGTGCAGGTGTCCTGACATGCTCAGATGTGTCACATGTAGTGCGTGAGTCAGTCAAAGTGCAGGTCCTACATGGAGTGGGCTTCCATATCTGGAGCCACTGTTAATATTGTAAAATAAACCCCTTTTCTCTCTCTCCTACTCCAAGATGTACTCATCCCTCCCTATGGCTGAAGGATCCTTGGCTTAAATGCTACCCCGAGTCCCAACATAGAAGAGAAAGAGAAGTCCAAGCTTCCATTATTCGAATTTCGCACTGAAACCTCAGTGCTGGCATGTCAGTGACATCACAGATTTCAATGCATACTCAGATATTTGAGTCACTGAGCCACAGTAAAAGTTATCGAAACTTGCTAAGTTCACTCTTTGGCTCCTTTAGAATACAATTTCGTCAAGCTATACTGATAAAATATTACCTAAGCCTGAGCAGACTCCATCAAAATCAATGATGTCACAGCTGGCAGGTGCAGGAACTTGAAGCCGGCATTGCCACCCATCTTTCGTTTTTTTCTGGCTTAGCAAGTCTACTCTATTTTTGGTGTTCTAGAAAGGTAGTTTACTAATACTGCTAGAGTTATTTTTTTTCGTTAGTGCTAGATCAAAAGATCGACTTTTGATCTAGTCAGACTGATATGATGGAGTTCAAAGCGCTGAAATGACTTGGAAGCAGGAGAGGGCACAGACACCGTGCTTTTATCCTTCTTCATGCTCACGTCGCTTCAGCAATTTGAACTTTAGTATTTCTAAGCTGGTTATCCCTGTTGCATGGTGCCAGCACATAATAGGGGGTGTGCAGACTGGATAAGTTTCGAGACGATGTGCTTAAGATACTGCTGCTTCTGCCAGTTTTATTTTTGCTAAAACAGTGAAGAAAAAACCCCGGGAAAGGAAGAATATAGAAGAGGAGGTAGTCAGAGTAAAGCCAGGCGTGCATAAGGACGGCCTCTTTTCTCATTACAAAACTTAATAAGGGGCTACTATGGCGATTTCTTTGATCACGTCAGGCAGATAGGTAGGTAGGTGAAAACTTTATTTTTGTCCGGCAAGTTAACAGGGTTGGCTTCACCCTGCCTAGGTGTCAGCCATGAGCCCTTCGGCTCGCTGGACTGCCGCCACAGTTGATCTTCAGGGGCTGAGCTGAGCAGCGCAGCACAAGTGGTTGCCTTATACTTTTCGGTTCCTTTCGTGCAAGGTAGTTGAATAAAGAGGAAAAAAAAAGGGGGTGTTTGTGTGTGTGTGTGGGGGGGGGGGGAATAATTTTAGATAAACAAAAAATCTAACATCAGGGCTGAAACTAGAACCACGAGACAAAGAGCTTGTTTATCATTAAACGAGGGTTCACAATAACACAGGCACACGAGAAGAACACGAGTACTGGTGCCGACCCCTTAGGACATGTGTTCACCAAATTCCACAAAATATAAAACAAGAAGATTGTATATCAAGACTACACTGCTGTCAAAACGTTTTTGCTAGCAGATTAGTAACACACAGTTGCTAAAGGCAATAAGAATTTTGCACATATTGTTTTAAAGGCCGCTTTGCAACACCAGAACTGCAGCTCTGAGGCTGAAGAACAAAAGGCAAGAACAGGCTGGCAAATAGAAACTATATGTTCGAACGAACAGATCAGGGCTGGACAAACCAATGATCAAAATTAGCTTGCACAAAAACTACACAACTCCTAGCCATACTGTTCATCTCACACAACCGAAGTGCCCAGGAGAGGACACAAAACCAGTTTTGTTCAAATCAGTAGACCTCACAACATTGCTTCAGTTGCACTTTTGTAAAATATGCGGTACCATCAACCATTTGCAGTGTGCAGTCGCAGTATAGAAAAAAAAAAAAATAATAAACTTTTACAAAAGCTCGGCGGTGCCACAGAGCAGATATAAACATATCACTAAGGACGAAATATTTTCATGATCGTTGGTTTACGTATGTGCAAGTGGTCTCCAAACTTTGCCAGTCTGCTTCGTAAGTGGTGTTCCTTCCGCAAGAGGTTGCCCTTTGTTTGATTTCGCACTATCATTTGTATGGCAATACATCCACATATGCAATCCGTTACTCCTTTTGCTCCTTTGTGTCTCCTTATAAGTGCTGTAACTTTCTCGGTATACTTCAGCTGGGAAAGTGCATCTGCCGATCTAAGTTTCACCGTCCTGTCCTTTTTTTCTTTTTCTCCTGCGCCATATACATGTGCTGCATACGCCAAGCAAGTCTTAACATAGTCGTGGTTCACAGAAACAGAGGCACCGCACAAGTAACAGCGCTTGGTGACGCGGGTGCACTTTTTAAAACCCTATCAAAACCATTGCTTCGAAATTAATCTGGCGGCAGACGTACTTACTCGGATCTTTCTCGGTATCTGCGACTTTCACTGCCACGAGAGCGATTGCAAATGAAGTGCCTTGCCAGAGACGTTAACATGCTTGAAAGATGAAGAAATGAAGTTAGCCATTTAAGTTGCGATCGACAAGGCTTGTGTTAAATATAACGAAGACAGGTCAATACACTGACCTGGAGCGCCTCCGTGGTCCTGGAGACCAAGAGCGGGATCGCCGGTGCCGCGAACCCGAACGGCGTCTCCTAGATGAAGACCCTTTGGTCGAGGAGTAGCGTGACGACGAGTTTGATCTTGACCGCCGCCGCCTGGATTTGTCGTGCGAGCTGTGTCCACTCTTCTTCTTGCGCCGGTAGCGATCCGACGAATTGTCCGAAGACGATGAACTACGGTAGCGACGGGAGAACAAACTCTGTTACAGCGCGACGTTGAACATTATGGAAGCTTTAAATGCCAGCGGGTTTCCCCCACGAATGAGCCTGCACTGAAGGCGCTCGCCAAACGCAGTGACGCTCAAACAATTATGAAATCCTCGGGCAGAACGTAACGGCGCAAAGCTCATAGAAGAGAAACTTACCCAGATCTTGCATGCGTCCTCTTTTTACGCTTGCGCCTGGAAGAGCTAGCCGTGTCCGAATCACTATCGCGGTGTGGCATTGTCGAAGGCTGGATGTATTTACATGTGTCTTCTCACTTTTTCACCGCTAATTCTCTCATCGCTGTTTTGTTACACGCGCTAAAAGCCATAAAAAAGACATCTTACCGGCGAAAATTACTAATAAACAACGCGATAGTATGCGCCATTTTTCCCTTTTCCAATGTTGGCGCTCCAACTATCGGAAATCGTTATGTGAACAAAGGGATGACTAAATTAGGAACGTTAAGTTCGGTACTCCATTAGTGCTCCCAAGAAGTTGTGTGATATTTTTAAATAAACATCATAGATACTTTAAAATTATGCAACTAATACAAAAATTATGGGCATCAAAGCTATAAGTTTTCTCGCCAACATCATCAGCTACATATGTCCTCTGCAGCGTTGCTTGAGTGACCTAGAGTACTGGTATTTCTTCACTTTTTGTAGAAAACTCAACCCCAAGGAGGTTAAAAAAAAGTTTTGAACTGAAGAAGATGCCCTAAATACGGTGGCTAGTACCCTAAAGGTGAAGCCGTCCGCCGCCATCTTACCAGGGGAATCGATTACCGGTCGCATGTGGCTGAGAACAGTAAGCGTTTCGTTTCTTTCTCACTTCCAATGACTTTCACGAGACCAATTGTTGTCGTACAGATGCTTCTCGATATGCCTGTCTGCATCGCTGGTTTTATGATGAAGCTTGAACGTATAAGTCTTGGAGTCACTACTCATCCTATGGCAATATTTTAGCTCGAAACAACATTCTATCATCTTCAATTAGTCTAAAATTTATTGACCCTTTTTGTGGCGATCCCGTGGGCGCTGCCATGTTTGATCACGTGGTGACGCGTCCATTGCTTGCCTCAACTGCCTCCTTTGCCTCCTTGTTTACAATGGAAGTGTCTGACGCCGGCACGGCTTAGAAAGCCTTTGTTTTGGGAGATACCGTGGACGGTAGCTGGGTGGACAACACGAAGCTTTGATCACAGCTTCAGAGAACATGTAAAAGCGTTTTCAAAGCTCATTATGTTTTGTCCTAACGGCGCGAGCAGCGTATAAGGTGGTTGTTCTAAAAGCGGGGCTAAATATGTATTCCAATCTATCCAAACATTCCGCTCATGAATTGAATCAGGATTAGTGTGTTGTGCTCTTTGTTCATTATTGGGCAAATATTTTGAAGCAGCGGCTTGTCAGTTTCTGACTCAGTGAAGTTCCTCCATCGGTGCAGCCAATATATCTGATTATTTTCTGCCTAATCGCTCGAGGGTGTGCTCAGTTCCGATAGATTTGTTCTTGCTGCGCGCAAGGCTTGAAACTTAGCTGTTTTGTACATTGTAATACCTTGTCGCAAATGTATATTACCGCTAGCAACTCGCTTACTCTTGTGAACCGTCACGAAACATTCAGCTTCGACCATTCGTGCACCATCGGTGTAGTCCGTCATTTATTGTGCGTATATATGCGCATATATTCAAGTGTGCGCCCATTCACTTATTCTTGATACGTCGGCGATAGAGTGGGCGTAAGTTTTCCTGCCATTTGGGATAGATGCGTATAAATAACGTGCGCGAAGCTTACTATGACAGGAAGCGGCGCTACTCCCTTTGTCATTGCTTAACGAGTGGTACTCACTCTTGCCGACGTTCTGTTGCTGAATCCCTTTCTTTGAAGGTTAGCTACACAATGCTGGCGAATGAGCGAATTTCTGTATCCTCGAGGAAAGCCGTATATCTCGAAGCGCCGGTAACCCGTTCGGACAGTTGCAGTAGCGGTACGCGAACATGGCCACATGCACAGATTCATTCCATTCCTTAACATGCCAGTCACTATTTTTGCCGCCAACTACTGCACGCGTCTTCAATCCACATGATTCAATCTAGCATGATTAGAGCACAGTGTGTTAGCGAAAACTCACTTGCATTTCCGACAGCTGATTGCACAGAAGCAAGCTAAAAGCGGTAATCGTTTCATATTCGTGCACGGTCGCTGAGGAGAGGTATGGCGCGCCTAAAGCCGGCGCCGCCGTATAAGCGCCATCTCGTTTCTCTAAAACAAACTGCTCCGCGAAAAGGGTCAATAACAGATCAAGAGCAGTTGAACTGCAACTGTTCTTCGTGTAGTTCAGCACGCTTTCAAGGGTGAAGTAGAGGCAAGCACCGGCTTCACTTCTGCTGGTAAGGATTTGCGAGGGCTGCTACTCCAGAAGTTCTTTTAAATGCGTAAACATTTCTGTCAGGGGTTTATCCCTATTACGAGTTTGGGGGGGAGGGGGGGACGTGCGGCCGTTACGTCATTGTCAGCGTTTGCAGCATACGAAGTATTGCTTATCTTCTTTTCGAGCGAAAGGCCGAGGGGGGGGGGGGGGGGGGGGGAGGTTCAGCGGGCTAGCGCTCTTTTTACCACATTGTTTTGTTTAAATAAGGCTTAACGCTTTTTTTTTCAACAAATGGTGACGGAAAAGCTGCTAATTAGCAGAAGTACACTAATTAACCTTTTAAGCACGCATATAAACCACATGTTACGAAGAAGTTCATCCTTTTTGGTGCATGTAGAGCTGATGTTGCGCAAACAATACTACAACGAAGGTGGAGACACGCAGGCGTGAATGAGCGCTGTATAGAAGGCCGAAATGTGTGCCTAGTTTTTCAGGATTATAAATTTAGTACTATATTTAAACAACCATGGCATTCTGTCACCACGTTTGAAAATTGCAAAAACATAAGGGACAACATTTAGAGTTTTCATTTGATTGCACGAAGTTTATTCTTTTTTTCTATGCAGAACAAAGTAAAGCAAGTTCTTAATCTACAAGTCTTATTGAAAGAACAAAGTTCAGACATTTTCAAAACTAAGTGCAGTATCACTTTGCACGAGAAAAAAAAAAAGCAAGCACAATAGGCACGGAGAAGCCATATACTTAAACAATACAATTAAAATATAACAACGAAGAAAAAAAAAGAAAAGCCGGCAGATCCCACGCCGTAGGAATCACTGTTATGCGAAGCAGTGTTAACGAAAATTAACGAAACGACCATGAGAGCACCAAGACGTAGGCGGCTGTTTCATGACCTACATGACACGCATGTCATGACCTATCATTTATCTTCGTCATACACTCTTGTCATACTTTGCCAATTTTGGTACATACCAAGTTAACGAATATACCATGAGAGCACCAAGACGTAGGCGGATAGATAGACGCTCTCAAAGTGGTATAGATGGCTTGCACTGACGTCATTGTAGCCGCCATGTTGGTGCACCGACACGATGATAAGCTGGGTCCGTAACGTCACGTGAAAGCTTTCAATAAGATGTATTGGACTGAAGTGCTCGTATAGTCGCCATGTTGGTGCACCGACACGATGATAAGGTGGGTGCGTGATGTCATGTGAAAGTTATGGATGGATGGATGGACGGAGAACTTTATTAGGGCGGTCCTTTAGGGCGCGCGCGATCGCCAAGAAATCATTGACATTAAAAAAGTATATCTGCGCATCATGTCCGCTACAATCCGGTACATACAATATCAAAAGAAACTACTAGCCAACCGTGGCTGCCACATTCACAAAATAATATTTAAAAAAAGCTGTGACTACACAAACTACACAATTGCACCGTGTCACCCGCATGTAAATACAATACCCGACCTAGGTTTGGTTTGGTGCATATATGTATAGCACAACCCACTACTGGGGATTGACCATGAATCGGGCGACACAGGGTAGAAAAGGGAAGAATACTTAAATAGGATTTTCTTATTTAAGAATGAGATATGAAATGAATTCTAACCATTAATAACAATTTTCATGGCATATTGTCTTAAAATTTGAAGTTCATATTTTTGTTTTCATGTAGGCTCGGTCCACAAACCGCAAATGTTCATCCTTTTCTTCGTCTGTTGCGTTCCTAATATTGGGGATACTTGGAGCTTCGATAGAAATTTTCATCAGCACGTCTACATGGGCCGGCGTCATGTGACATCTATCTGATGTTAAGAGCCTGTTCATGGTGGAAAAGCTTCTTTCAACGACAGCAATTCCTACGGGAAGAAGCAGCATCTTCATTGCAGCTGACGACAAAGTAGGGAACATTTTTTTTTTCTCTCGACCTCTCGCGCAAGCATGAGCAATGCTTGCTGTGAAGCCAGCTCTCCAGGATACCCTCTGTCAGTTGACTAATTGCCCAGTCTAGTCGTTCGGAGCTTAACGATAACGAGAGCATGTGCCACATTGTAAATTTTACGACTATAAGCACAGGGGTAGTGCTCATACTGTACGTATTGTGCATACGAGTACGTTGACCTAAAAATGGAAAAACAGAACCAAACGCAAATCTCGCATCTCATTCACGCGTAAGCGTTTACCACGACCTCAAGGATTCTCCGCTCCCTGCAGGTCGCAGCGTAGCACTGTCGTCTGCGCGCTGAACATCAAAATTGGGCCTCAAAATTAAGGTCACGTAGTGTCCACCTCGGGAAAGAGTAAATATTTATTAAAGCGATTACCACAGTGCATGGGTTCAGCGTAATTTTTTTCCAGGATGAGTGCCTGTCTGAAACTGAAAGAGGGTAGGGGGAGGGGGGGGGGGTTGGTCCGGAATAAATTTTGGGGGTGGGTGTCCAGATCCTCCCGGGGGGTGTTGGGGGGGGTGTTAGGGAGGTGTGTATAAATCTCTGATTTCTATGGTTACCCAACAAGAAAACTGTCCGTGCGTCCGTCCTTCGCGTAAGACGATTCCTTTAAAGAGCCGCGGCAGCAATGTTTTCGCCATCTGTAAATAAGACGACAACGAACGCGCGAGCAGTGGCACGAGAGCGTCTCTGGGACCACGTGACGTGCACAATCATGCAAGCCATGATGCACGCACTAGGCACACCTCTTTTATGCCAGAACTATGGAGCAGCCGTGGCTTCAGATCGGAACGTCAGCAGCACACCTGGCGCCGCCACCTGCAGTAGTTTGCTTGCCGGATCAGTTCACGTTATGCCGCCTTCCGCAGCAGTTCGTGTCGCCGCAGCGCTGTCGCATTTACCGTAATGGCGCCAAGATGACCGCAGCCGCTGAGGAGTGCTAGGGTTACCAGCAGCACCATGTCTTTACGACGAAATGCTTACGCATCATTCTGATAACTCCCTGAGGAGATTCTACGTAAATATTTTACACCCTCCTTGCTCAACCCAAGAAGGTTATATAGTAAACCTTCTGGAGTGGAGGTGGCTCACCGAATGTGAAACTGGTCGCCGCCATCTGGCTCGGGTCAAAAAGCTCGAGCCGCCGAAGTTATATTTGTAGCAGAGCACGGAGTGTGCTGCCGCGCTGCTGTTGTAATGGTATTTAATGATTGCAATGATTGTGGCATGCTTTTCTAGAGCATTGCAGCACCTCAGTAAGCCATGGTTTAATTATGTGTTGCTTTTGACTCTACAAATCGGCTTAAGAAGACGCGAGGAAAAACATTTCACCTGTAAGATGTGGGGATCCGCGACTCTCACGCGTTCCCTGATGTTTTCCCCGCATGTCTCCTGTAGTCCGGCTTCTCTGCGTGGCTACCGGCGGTGGTTGCGAGAGATGGCGCTAGTGTCGCGATGCTAACGCCACCGAAACGCCGGGGTCACTTGGGAGAAAAAGGTCGGAGGCGCTCTCTCTTTGGCTGGGGATCGGCGACCAACACGCACGAACGCTTCGCGCGTGCGCCGGCCCGCTTCGCGCGACCGTCGCGCGAGGCTTAGAGCGGGACACCGGTATGGACGAACACGGATCGTTCGAGCGCGCCACCGTTCGCGTGACCGTACACGTGAACGACTAGGCGATGGTGTCATAGCATAGGGCGAACGTATTCGCTCGCTATCGGGTCGCGGTGAGTCGGACTTCCTTGATTTGTCGCGCGCCCGTGTGAATGTTCTATTGGTTGTAATTCGGCTAGTATGTATTAGTGTATGAAAGGTGCAATAAATGCCCTTTTGATTGTTTGCACTACTATGTGTCGTTCCTTTGTCCCAAGAGCACATGTGAGACCCCACAAAGTACACCTTCCTCTTTGTTTACGACCGCCTGTATGGTGTGCGTTTTCTTCAGTTCGGAACCATTGGGGAGGTGCACGTACATAATTTACTACACCAGCACAGCACTGCAGCTCTGAGGCTGAAGAACAAAAGGCAAGAACAGGCTGGCAAATAGAAACTATATGTTCGAACGAACAGATCAGGGTTGGACAAACCAATGATCAAAATTAGCTTGCAGAAAAACTACACAACCCCTAGCCATTCTGTTCAGCTCACACGACCGAAGTGTCCAGTAGAGGACACAAAACCAGTTTTGTTAAAATCAGTAGACCTCACAACATTGCTGCACTTGCACGTTTCTAAAATTTGCGGTACCATCAGCCATTTGCAGTGTGCAGTCGCAGATACATAGGGCTCCATAGAAGATGCATGGGGGAGCTCATAGTAGGGGTGAGCCAACTTGAAATTTGAGGGTGGGCTAATTGAAATTTGGGGGTGGCCCAACTTAAATTTAGGGGTGCGCCTGCTTGAAATCTGGGGGTGGCCTAACTTAAGTGTGGTGGTGGGCGAGTTTAAATTTAGAGGTGTGCCACTCCCAATTTATGTTGGTTGACCCCGAAATTTCAACTTGGCCCGCACCCAAAATTCAAGTTGGCCCACCCACAAATTTAAGTTGGCCCACCCCAACTTTAAATTGGCCACCCCTACTATAAGCTTCCACATGCATTTTCTACGGAGCCCTATGTATACCTATGGATATTCTCTCTGATCAATTTTTTGGTCCTCATCGCTTAAAAAGCTACCAATCATCTACATTTACACTACTATAACAATAAATTGTCTTAATTTCGCAAATTACGCATTTTTGTGCAGATACAAGCCATGCATTTGACTTCTCGCGTGAGGTAGCTGAGGTACTCGCCAATGAATGCTTACACACTAAAGAAAAGCTACAAAAAATGTCGCAGTTTCAGATAGCAAATTAGTGGACAACTATACGAACTAAGGATGGTAGTTTTACCGGCCGTATAAGCTTGTTAACATTCGCTTACTAACAAAATATAACAAGCACGGTGTAACGCGTGCACAGGTAAACTTGAACACACCTCGCTCGATGACCGCGGTAACTCGCTGTCAAAACGCTGGAGTGAGGAGGCGCGGCAACAGCAGTGAGTGAATTGACATTCGTGCCGCTCTCGCTTCAACGCGACCTAAACGTCAAAAGCGCAGCTCATACGAAGCTACCGGCACTCGGCGAACTTTGTCGACATCGCAGATCGCTTGGAAGATGAGGCCCACGCAGGTGCAATTTTTCCATGTCTCAGATCGCTTTCAAGATATGGCGCTCGCGCGGCCGCCGCCGGAGTACCCCCCCGTGCGTGCCTCCGAAAGCGTGCTTCCGCCCGCCTTTCTCCCTAGCGCGCGCGAGATAGAGCCGTAATCGTCGGCTGACCCTCGCAAGCTTTCACTCGCACATACAGCGTAAGGTGCGCGACGACGATGTTACCATGTTTGGACTTTATACGGAACCTCACAGCGACACCCACGACCTCGTTCACGACAGAAATGCGCTTGGAGTGCCCATATAGTTGCTATCGCAATAAAATAAATGTAGTATCATATATTAATGTAACTAAATTGCCTCGTCGCAAGTAAAACATTTATCTAAGAAATATTTTTGTGTAATTTTTGACCGGGGAACCGAAAACGCACTCGAGTGCCGCGCGTATTCCGCGGTCGACTATTTGCTGCTCTTTTGCCCCCGGCAATATGGCCGCCGGTGGCTTCACTCGCTCCCGTAAGCAGCCGCAGCGGCTGCCATTCCAAAAGATTTAGTATATGACCTTGACTCAACCATATTCTCTGCTCTGCCATGGCTCTGCAAATCTGCAAAATGCTGTCGGGCATAGAGTCGTATAGTTTCGTACTAAAATTTATGGACGTTCCAGCCACTGGCGTAGGCAACAGCAGCCAGTAACTCCCACGTGCTCCCAAGTCACTCCCATGGTCACTCCAGTCACTCCGAAGCAACGCTATTCTCGGAAGAGCGCGCTGTTTCTGCTGGCAGGAATTTACGTTTACACTGTGTAATTCAGTCCTATAGCATCATTTAGACTGCGAAAATAGGAACCATCTGTGTGTTACCGGGAAATGGGAACAAGCTTGTTTGCCGCCACCAATGCTTATTATTACTTTAAATCGATATACCAGCGGAGACTTGGCGGTAAAACCACAATTGTAGTCCTAAAATAACTATTTCAATCCTTTTTCTGGACGTTATGCCAGAAGCTAGGTCAGCATAACTAAGATCAGAAATATTTAAATAAAGCACGTCCATTAACTGTTCTTTCACAGCCATTCAGTGTGCTCCAAGCAGGAATTTACAAGACGTTGACGAGGTCTGGGAACGTCAACGTCTTGTGGAGTTCCCAGACCACATTGACGTGGTCTGGGAAGTGCCTCATAATCAGAACTGGTTTTGGCACGTAAAACCCCAGAAAGAAGAAGACGTGGTCTGGAAAGCGTCAACATTCTTTACAAAGGGTCCATTGTGTTCCTGGTGTGGCGCTACCACGACTCCGGTATTTTTACTAATCCATGTTCATTTTATACAGCGAAGCTGTTAAGGGCTCACCTTTCGATCGTTCGCGTCCGGCAATAGAAAACAACTCTCATTGGCCGTATATGCTGTATGTGCGAGTGAAAGCACGCGAGGGCGAGGGACGCGCGCTTTCACAGGGAGCAAACGCACGGCGGAGAGCAAACGCGACTTCCCAGTGAAGGGGAGGGCTGGGCGAAGAGGGCATTCCCACTGCGGCGCATGCACGCAGCCCTGCCGGCCTCTGCCGCCGACTCTCTCTGGGCTCTCGCCCGCCTCTCCCCTAACAGTGTCGACAACGGCGTTTAGCAGTTCATCACGTAGCCAGCGTTTTGACGGCGGTTGTGTGCGGTCACACAAACAACGCGCACAACTGTTGTCGACGGCGGCGACATTTTGCCCGCGTTCGCACCGAACGCGCGCGGCGTTGGTGACGTGTTTATGAAGAACGTGCCAACCTTTGCCGTACGACTATAAGGCCATGGTCCCTGTGGTCACTAAATAAATGAAAACCACCGGATCATATACATTTCTAATTCTTTAATAGTTCAAATAACCACCACATCATAGTAGTCATAATTGGAAATACATAATTCCCACCATAGTACAGCTTCGCTGGTCTTCCATCTCCACCGCAGTGGAAGGGCTGACAGTTTTTTGCGTTGTGTTTGCGTTTCAGTAGTGTAGAAGTGCAGGCCAGTTGGTGCAGCATTGTCAAGAATAAAATATTGCGCTATGAACAGGACAGAGAGCGCTCGTGTTGTTTCGTCTTGCTTTCTCTGCTATGTATTGCGCAATTTTATACTTGACGCTGTTTAAGTTTTATGATTTGCCAGAAAATACAACTCGCGTTTGAAAAGCCACCCGATTCTTCCTTTCTATTTTCTGTGATGGCAGCCATGTAGCGCAAGGCGTCAGTGAACAAAAATTGACTTTCTCAAAGTAAAATCCGTCAGAAAAAATCGTAAAGTACGACTTAACCACAATGTACAGACGTGATAGCATCGGATTGTAACTTGAATATACGAGAAAAAATCCTGATAAGCAGCCAGGGATCTTTGAATGCTATCACATTCCACTCTTAAAGGCGAAGGTTGAGCGTCCTCCAATTCTGATGGTGTTTCGCTGTACTTTGGTTCTAGGCAATATTGAGGGGAATGTTGAAAACCGGGCCTTTCTAAATTTTGATGGGGCCCCATATTGTAGAAAATACAGTGTTGGTGTCGGCGTCAACGGCATCCAATAACGCTATCGCGTTCCCTGACGAAGGTCGGATACACACACGACAAGCTTCGCTTACTCCCATTTTCTCGACAGGGGAAGGGCTGGTTATTTTTAAAATCCCGTCGTCTTCCACAGGAGCCTGGACTGGGGAATCTGATATCGGTAGTTCGGCCAATCGCAATCGTTGAATTGGTTGAAACATCCCTATACCATGGTGACGCACGGTTCCGCCGGCCCCGCCTCCAATGTCGCACCCTCCAATGTCGCCACTTGGGAAACTGAGATCAAAGCTGTTCCCACAGTTTTGGGCGACGATGGCCCCTTTCATAAATTAGCGGGCTCTGCGTGACGGCCTTCTTGTTAGGATCAGGATTAGGTAGTAATCTTCACGGTAATTACCGTATCCACGGATGGCGGTGGTGGTTGTTGACTCGACGCGAGCTCCTTTGTTAACGCGTCACAGTCTATGACACGCCCGATTGGTGTCGCTGTGCGCGCTGATGAATGGACCGCGTCGCGGGAAACGTCCAAGGTATGCGCTTGTCCAGGTTGAGACGTAACACTATATTTTGTGGGTGTGCTAGTGCGTAAATAATTATTGCTGTACTGGGTGTACTGTACTAGTTCTTTAAGAAGACAAGTTACATAAAGAGATATCTTCAGGGTTGCGCACAAGCATTTTAGGATGGAACGCTAAGCAATTTTTTTGTGTGTGGTTGAGCCGATTAACCCGGTGTAAAAATTATTCGCGACTGAGTCACTGATAAATTATTTCATATTTAATAGACAAAATTGTAAACCCTAAAACGTATGTATGCCTGTCATTGCAGGTTTCAGAGTGCCATAAAAAAAAAGCAGCAATCTGAGGCAGATGGTTACAAGTGATTTATATGGAAACTCCCTACCTACATAATAATGCAGTGTATAGTTGTGACAGAATACACAGATCATAAAGGCATTCCTGAGCCCGCAAGAACCTCCCAATATTTACAGAGAACAGGAGATGGATTAAAATGGCACATACAACATTGACAACGTGCGACAGCACTGGAACAAGGCACTAAGCACAATATGCATAAGAATGGAAAACAATTTTTACGTAATTGGTTCATTCCACACCAACTGCCCCAACCGTGGCGCTCGAGCAATATCCATTTCTCCTAACAAATTACAAAAAGATTACGCGTATATAAGCAAACCAAAATATTCGAATGGTGAGACTCAAGTTCAAATTTTTTTCGGTGAAAACGCAAATTACTTAGATTAAAATTTCCGTGGCGCAAATAGTAATGATTCTCAATTATATCGCATTTCTGCGTAATTTTTCATGGACCACCTTAGTGTGTTACGGACGTCTAAACATAGGCCAAAATACCGTTTGTGCCAAATTCAGGCTTTTATTTTAGATCCTGTGAGCAGCACAGAGGCGAAAATAAAACTTTAGAAGATAGTACGTTTTAGGGACCGTTCTATGAAAATTCCAGGTTTTCTTACGTGACCACTTTTTGCGAAAATATTTCCCCAGAACGCTATAATTTGCGCATTCTTACCTAGGCGTTGAGAGTTGAAGAACATAAAAGTATTCTTCGAAGCTATTTTCTAATGTAAGAAAAAATGTTCGGGCAACGCAAAAACTAAAGGTTTGCGCGAGGGGTTGATTTCTAGCAGATTTCGTTTCGCGCCTCGTTTTCCACCGTTTCGTGAACATCGAACGGCCCTCACGTGCCCATAAAGGTTTTTCCACTCAAATTATATTGGCAAAATACTGTGCAAAAAATGCTTAAAATTATGGGGTTTTACGTGACAAAAGCGGGATTTGACTATGAGGCATGCCGTAGCAGGGGCTCCGGAACAATTTGGACCACCAGGGTTCTTTAACGTGCACCTAAATATAATTACACGGGTGTTTTCACACTTCGCCTCCATTGAAATGCGGCCGCCGTGGCCGGGATTCGATCCCGCGACCTCGTGCTTAGCAGCCCTACATCATATAGCCACTAAGCAAACACGGCGGATTGCTTATATGCGTGGATTTTTTTTTGTATCTTTTTGAGAGAAGTGGATATTGATCGAGCGCCATGGTTGGGACAGTTGGCGTGGAATGATCCAATTACGAAGGCGTTACGTACATTTTCGGCAAGGAACGATGGTGGCCGCTGATTACAACGTATTTATTTATATTTATAAGACAGCGTACTATCAGAGTGCCACAAGTTGGAGCGGATGCAAATTGAAACATAATAAAGCAGAAGCAAGTGATTAACACGATATGTGATAACCGCGCCATTAAATAATTGTGGAATAGAATACTCAGCAAAATATCAGAGAAGGGAAGAAAGTACTCGCATATTTACGTTAGTGTATTCAGATGTTGGGAAGCACGTGATTTCAGAAGAATGTCGCGCAGAGCACTAATCGGAGTCCTCCACCAGGGCGTGCCTCATAATCAGATCGTGGTTTTGGCAAGTAAAACCCCATAATTTGAAGTTAGAGCTTGTGACTGTGTTTCGTTTGTTGTGTTCTTGTTCTTGCTGCGCTACACTTTATGCCATTCCATTATGTTCAACTAAGAGGTTCACATCGCCATCCTCATGACACCAAATTTTCGAGCTTGAATTATGCATCGCATGCTACATCGTACGCGCCCAGCAGCAAGCTGGCGAAATTTGAGCGCTTTATGTGCACTAAAAAATGTGTATTTGAATTTTTTATTATGTCGCAGTTGAATCGTAAAGCAGTCCGGGGGCACTGAGTGGGGACGAAAATAATGGGAACCACCGGAAACGGCTCCCTCGGGTAACAGAAACTGATATCAAAGGACGTGCTTTTGCGTACTGCAAATACCGGAAGTGATTGCAGGAGCTGGGAATACGTCATCGGAAAAACAAAACAACGCATGGCGCCAAGCGTTGTTTTGTTTTATTGCGATAGCAATTATATGGACACTCCAAAGCAGATTTCTGCCGTCGACGTCGCCGTCGTCGTCGCCGTCGCCGTGAGGTTCCGTATGACGTCAACGGCGATGAAATCGTCGCCGCGCTCCGGACGCTGTATGTGCGAGTGAAAGGTCACGAGGGACGCGCGCTTTCACGGGGAGCGAACGCACGTCGGAGAGCAAACGCGCGTTATGCGCCGTGCTCCATGAAGGGCTGCAGAATTAAGCGTCTCTTACCTCCTTTCCATATATAGAGAGCAAACGCAACTATTTCCGTCGCGCGAAAGCCTCTGGGGGGACGGGAGGGAGGGAGGGGAGGCGACGTTTAGCTGCGGCACCAAATACATATTCATATAAAAACGCTGCGCGCGTTCGGTGCGAACGCGGGCAAAACGCCGACGGCGTGGACAACAGTACTGCGCGTTGCTGGTGCTGCTGCATGTCCAAGTTTATACAGCTGATAGAACTACTATCTTTACTCCGTATAGCTCTCTACTAATTTGCTATCGCAATTGGTGCTTCGCCTTTCAGGTGAAACTGCGACATATTTTTTGCTTCTCGGCATGGGCGTCTGGCCATTTTGTTGCTGGTTTTTATCGCACGATTGAAGGAATTGTGGGAATTGCGGGCACAAGTAAACGGTGGCGTCCTTCCTATACGTTGGGTGCTATAGAGCGTGGGGAGCGAGACGTCCGATGTGGTCTCAAACTGTTTCGGAGATGACACAGCGGTGGTCCCTCATTTCAGGACGTCACACAGCCATGACAAACTGGCAGTCCTCCTTGTGGCTGTCGTGGGAGGACCTCAGAGCAACGCTTACATGCAGCGATTTCAAATTGAAATTTTGAGTTAAAATGTACTCTGAGAGCTGAGAGCCTAGTTCTTTTGTGTAAATTATAACAATATTGGGCCGTTTACACTCAGTTACACTGATAAACTAAGAACAGAACGATGAGCCTCTCGTGGCACATTTAAAGATGGGCACAAGAGACAAGACCGGATGTGCATTAAAGTTCCTTTACTTTCCATCTTTACTTTCATATCCGACCTTTAATGTCAATTGTTGTCGGATCTCATAACCGAAACGAAATCCTACCACATGTCACAAAATACGTCGTTGTGGTCTGTTGGACAATGGAATGCGTTGGCGAACTCAGCTGAGTGCTTCGCCATTAGGTTGCACGTGTGGTCCTCTAAATGGAAGCCGTCTGTGGTGCCCGGAACGTCGTGGCAGCGGAGCAGGCAGCGGCTCATGAAGAACACCTGGTCACTGGTGTGCTTTGTGAATCCCGGCAACACACAACTGCGATTGCCCCGAGCAGCGGACGCCCTCTTGTAGGCCCGAAAGAAAGCCTGCGCGCCGACTGACACGCCGGCCAGCGGATCAACGTCGCTGTCCAGGACTGCCGACATAAGGTCGCAGTGGTACCGGTCTTCAAAATCTGCCCGTTCTTCGGGTAACCAGGTGATCGCGGTGCCAGACCCGTCTGTCAGCATATTGTTGTGGCCAAAGGCGCGCATCAAATTCTGCATGACGACACTTCCCAATAGGCCGTAGTTGATCGCCGGTGAGCCCCCGTAGCTGAACAATGGGCTCATCATGGAAGCAGCAGGGACTACGAGGGCGTTGGGGCCCTCGTAGAACGCGCCCACGACGTCGCTTCTGAAGTTGAAGTCCCCTTCTCGGCGGTGACGCGTAAGTTCAAAGAAGTTTTGCACGTGTGCTTCATTCGTGTTGACGTAGTCCGACAGAAATATGCCTGAGGCCAACGGATAGCTTTGATAGTAATCTTTAAGGCTGTGCCATCCTCCGAGTTTCTTATCGTAGCCGAGTTTCCATGTGACGAAACGAAGTTTTTTGGTCAACCTGGCCTTCGTCTCAGGAAGCAGCCAGTCCGAGTCCTCAATGCTCGCGTAAATTTCACTCGCCAGCGTTCTGATCATTGTTCGGACTTGGCGAATCCTGCTGCTGTTGACGAATGGGAACAGGACAGGAGCTGCAATCGCAGGACCATAGATTGTGTAGGACATGTCAAAACAGTAAGTATGCCTGTCCGGGTTGCTTCCTATCTCAACGAAGCCGCTCGCGCTGGCCAGGTGTCGCGCCACTTCCCAGGTGATGTAGACTGATTGTTCTGCATCGTTAGCCTTGAACATCATTTGGTGGAAGAACCCGGCAGGCTTGGACCGCAAGCTAAGCTTGTATGGCCCCATGAATGTTCCCCGAGAGTGAAGTTGAAGCAGTTCCTTCCATTTGGCCTCGAGTTTTTGCCTACTGGGCTCCTTATTCGGCTTGATGGCACGGCTCATAAGTTTCGACTCGACGTACCAGATCTTGCGAACGAGGTCGGAGGTAGCATTCCCGTCAAAACCCGTGGCCATAATTACAGCGCTAGCAAACCGGGTGTACCTGCCGCTCTTGAACAAGGTCTTCCTCGCCCGTTTCCATTCTTCAAACAGACGACTGGAACCGAGGTAGACGTAACGGAAAGTCTGTTGAAAGCGCGGATAAGGGTCCACCATCAGTGTGAAGAAGATCTGGAGGCCAAACTTGAGCTGAAGCTCAAGTGTCGTCTCCAAGAAGCCGTTGATCTTGGTGTTGAAAGAGAAGTCCTGCTCCTTGAAGAAAGACGCCAAGGCGTGAGTCTTTCCGTCCATGTGGATGGGCTTCACGCAACTCCTGTAAAATGCCAGTGCCTTTGACAGTGCATCCGGCACAGACTTCTCCACCCCACGCGCTACGCGGAGGAAGAAGCGAGAGATGGCTGAGGTCACATTCTTTTCGGTTTCATCGAGCAAAGATGTGCGTATGGTTCGCTTGAATCCGCTGCACACATACGAGTGGAAGTCCTTGCACGGGTCCGCGGTCATGTTCAAACTATTGGCCAGCAGGCGAGCCACGTGGCTCATTTCTTTTTCGTCACATCCGCCTGGCACGTCCTCGTCGAGCGAGGAGTCGTTGAACACGTTGCCATCTGGCGTGGTGAAGTTGAACACTGGGAGGTAGATCGCAAGTCCCTGCGGTCTGCGAAGCAGGCGAGGAGACACCAATGCGAGCGTTGCCGCGGAAGTGACCAGGGCGGCCATCATTACAGCTGTGCGCCTCCACGATAGCCCTGCTGAGCCGATCCCGTCTTCGAAGACCGGAGGGCGTCTCGAAGAGTAGTTGATGAAAGCTAGCCGAACAACCTTGCGTAAGGCGCGGCGACACATGCTCATAACTATCATGGCTTCGTTAAACGCTCTAGCTAGCCTGCTAAGCCTGTTCCTTGGAGGTACTTGCTTGCTCCTTGCAACATGGCACTTACCCACTACAGGGGATTGACCAACGAGCCAGTGGTTGTTGTCCAGCGAAAATGTGGCTCGTACTCACTGTGGGGGTTGGCCAAGAAAATGGTGGAATATTTCAAGTAAATTTTCAGGACTGCTATAAATACTGTTGAAAGGTGAAATAAAGGGTAACCGAAGGAGGGGAGATAAAACTTAGAAGCGAACGTAAGACAGGATAGGGTGCAAAATTTACGAATAATATTAAAATGGGCTAATCGCAGAGTCTATTTTTCCTCAGGAAAATGTGCGATTCATTAAAGGACAGTAAAGTTGGAGGTTTAAAATGGTTTTATGGCGAGCTGTCAGCGTTTTGACGACGGCGACGAAGTTGCGCCTCCGCAACTTCGCGCGCTCGAGCTAGAGCACGAGAGAAAAACATCCGAGCAAGATCGAGGACGCGTCCCGCGTTGTCCGCGTTCGAGCGACGATGGAATAAATATATGGGACAAGAAATGCCTCACGTCTTCTCACATGTGGTGACCCGAACGTGAAAAAACTGGCGCTCTCACAGTCACAATGTGATGGGTGACATTGTGACGTGCTGGGTCTTCGAGAGAAGGAGCTCGGAACAGATCGGAAAATTCTTCGAGAAGCGTAGACTACGGTGGGGAAACTTTGCAATGAACTTGCATCATACGCAATGGTGGTAAGCGTGATGTGACACCTTGAACCGTTAGGCGTTTCTCGGAATCCAGGATACGGTCTTGGTGAACTAAAATTGAATTTCTCACCGCGAAATCCGTCAGCGAAATGGTAAAGTACGACTTTACCATTCGGCGTCGGATTCGCCGTCGGATTGTTTACCAATCGGCGTCGGATTGTAATTTGAATGAACGAGAAAACCTAATTCTGCTACGAGGAAACTCAAACACAAATCCCTTTTCCAGCATTTCTACCAGACCTACAGCCGGGCGGTTTTCTACTGATAGCGCCACCGTTAACCAGGGCCTTTGCATCAACAAGTGTATGAAGCTAGGGAGGGCGTAGGGTGTCTGCTGTTATATATAGTGATACAAGCGTAGCGCGCGTTATTATACTACTGTGAGTGCGTAGCTTTGTCATTCCACGCCTCTTAAGGCGCTGCAAATATATTTTGCGCGGACAGGCTGCTCTTGACAAGCGTAAATCATTTTCACTATTGTGAGTAGGCTTTCTAGCTGGAAAGGTATACGTTGGGATTTCGAACGGGGCATCGCGCACTGTCGTGCACGCGTTGACGGGAATGCGTAAGCTTGGGTGCGTTGAAAATATATACGTTGCACCAGTGAACAACATGCAAGCATTGTTCCGTTATCTGCACGGCTCCGCCTGATTAAAACGTGGTGGCTGTGCGTGCTATATGGGTTGTACATGTGCGCCTGTATGATATATGCGGTACGAACTTCGTCCACGACTAGTCCTTTTGTTTTCGTTCTCGCTATTGCCCCCGTGAACAGAAGGCAGTGTGCGTGACGCCACATTTGGGTGCGGGGCTAAGGTTGCGAAAGCCATATTTAAATAGTATCTTCTATGTATGGCATTTTACATTTCAAAACCGCACTTGTACGAGACTGTATAGTTAGCCATGCGCTAATTATTCTCACATTGCAATTACATTTTGACTGATTCAGGACGTGCCTCTTTCGCATTGCGGATGTTCGGATGAATGAAGAAGTCGTCATTCGAACGTGTGCTGCGCGTGTCAGCTTTGTAACAGTTGTTTCTTTTTGCGACGCGAAGTCAAGCGTTCGCGTTCGCTCACCCTGTGTTTGTATATATATTCAAGTGCCTTTCAATTAAATACCTGTTGATAGTCTGCGCTCGTGTTCATATATTGTCCCGATTTCTTTTTTTTTAGCAGGTTCCAAGAAGTCGAGCAATCGCAGCCCTTTCACGCCGGGCAATTGTCTTTAGAAAGCCAAATAAAGAATCTGATCAATGCAATAGAAACAACTCGCGAAGCGACTTGGTCTGTGCAAGCCGCGACAGTGTTCTTGCCTGCAGATACACTGGTCGTGGACGACATAACGTTCTGGCAGGTGTAGGAACATCGTGTACATTACGTATACATTATTGGCGAGACAAAGACCTCGGATTTGTATGCTAGAACTTGACACTAAAAGGAATTTGTCAACGAAACTGGCCTCAAAAGGCTACTAACTGGAAGCAGGCAGCCAACCCGAAGCGGCAAAACAAGTGTGCTGTAACTCCGCCGAAAAAGCACAAAAATCGTCTGCTTCTGCCAGTTTCATAGCGCTCCATCATCGCTCCTAGCGCAGCACACAATAATCAAGCCTTAAGATGCATGCGCAAACACCGAACAACAATTTTTAATGTCTCACTTCGCGTAACTCTATGGGCGAAACCGGCGCGCCCCGGAGCGAACGACCAAACTGGGAGGGCGAGCGACGAGAGAAATGGCAGGCGGCGAGGAGACCAGGAGAAGGAGAGGCCGGGCGAGGAGGAATGTCGCCACCTTTAGTTTTACTCGGGGGTTTATGGGAACCGCTGAGGATTGTTTCCGCGCTTGCTGCAAATTCAGTGGCACATACTCGGGGACTCATGTAAAGAGCGGCACCATACTCAGTGACCCAAGTTCGTGCGATGGCGGAGCTCGCTAAAATAGCGTTGGGATGAAAGGCGTTCATTGAAACGCTGCACTTGTACATAGTGCATTTGTGGCGCATCCTGCTAATGCGTCGGGTTACTGTCCTTGAGGATCCCTTTAGACGTGGGTTTGATTCCCCTCAACGTCGGAGCAAATTCTTTTTCGTCCTTGTAGCGCGGCACATTCCCTGTGGCACATAGCACCAAGTGAGCTATTTCAAGTTGGCATTAATTGAAGACCAGCACAGACTGAGTGGCACATACACCCAGTGCTTTAAGTCAGCGTCAAAGAGCTTCTTCGAACTGCGGTGCCCACCCAGTTCTTCAACGAAAGAGGTTTGTTGAAGAACGGCACATACTCAGTGACCCAAGTTCGTCCGATGGTTGGTTTCGAACCCTGTTAACTCAGCACAGCAGCCCTATGCGCTAACCATTCGATCACGTATTACCCAGTGACACAGGTATGCGGGAAAACGGTTAGATGCGTGCATACGTACGTACGTACGTACGTACATACATACATACATACATACATACATACATGCATACATACATACATACATACATACATACATACATACACATACACGCACATACACACCTACATAGATACATACATACATACATACATAGATACATAGCCCACGGAATGTATGTGAAGTATCCAAAGAATGCTAACGCTATAAAAGAGCGAGATAGAAACATCATCATCATCATCAACTTAATTTTGGGTGAAGTACATATTCCCTCGACGATATTAGTGTGCTGAAAATCCCGTGTCGCAATATTGGTCCAGATTTATCTGTGACTGTGATCCAATCTTTTGGGGCCTCTATTAGCGGGTCCAGCCACAGAAATGCTTCCTTGGCAATTACCTGATTGAATTTAATCGATTTTCATGCTAGACGTATCGTCCCCCCTCCCCACCATATTTCTCTTTTATTTATTTATTTATTTATTTATTTATTTATTTATTTATAATTACTTCTTTTTATTAACGGTTTCCTTTTGATTCATTTTTTTCCTCTCACAAAAATTACTTTCTAAGCTCCAACGTTCAAATTGTTAATTCCTTTGTTTTTAGACAGCTAATTTAACCACCCGATTCATGGCCAATCTCTCATTGTGGGTAAATGCGCCATAACCACTCAGGACAACAACAACAACAACCACAATTAGTGTGCGCCAGAAAGCGAAATACTTGCGGTATAAATAAATTTGCCTGGATGTAGACCTTCCAGAGTCGTAAATTCTTACTTTCCTGTTGGGGTCCAGGACATGCGTTCCTTAGATTCGATTATATCAAACTGCGGAAAAGATATAATCTTAGCTGGTGATTTCAATTCCCACCATGTATCATGGGGATACAAAACGAACTAGTGTGGTGAGCGACTGTGGGAATGGACAGTAGATAATGGTCTCTCTTGCCTGAACACTGGAGCAGTTACGTTTCTCCGAGGACAGTCTCGCTCTGTTTTATACCTCATGTTTTCTGGAACAAATACCGTCGTATCATCATGGTCAACGATTGACCGCGCCACAAACAGTTACCACCTGCCTGTTGTTCTTGAAGTGGTAGGCCCGCTAACCTCTCCGGAGCTTCACAAGATAAGTTTTATTAATTGTACTTGTTTTAAGACTTATTTGAAAGCAGCATTTAATTCAATGAGACCTACTGATTAGGAATGAAAATGCTCATAGTTTATGCTCGGTACTGGAGGATTCTCGAAAACGATCTGAATTTCTAATGCGTTCGAGTAAGATCAACAGCCCTAGTAAATGGTGGAATGGCGACCGCACTAGATAATTTAGGTGGAGGAAAGCTGCGTGGAAAAGGCTTCTACATAACCAGTGTCCGACAAACTGGAATGATTACAAATACACAGCGGCCACCTTTAAACGTACAGTTTCTAAAGCAAAAGACGAGTATAACATCAGGCATTTTGATTTCTTGTCCCAAACACGCAACAGAGGGGCATTGCGCCACTTTCTGAGATGACGGAAGATGATTCAACCATCAATCAATGCAGACTCACTTGTTCTCACACCGAATGAAATTACTCAGTTCTTGGAACAAATTGGCAAAGGGCCTGAGAGCCGCTTTTCACCTAGCCTCCCTTGTCGACCTTTATTGCTTGGCTCTACGGACGATTTCGAGGAGGTGTCATTACCGGAATTGGCCTCAGTGGTTTTAAGTTTGCCCGCTGCTGTCCCTTGTCCGGATGGGGTTACCCTCGTAATGAGAAAAGTATTGTATAAGGAGAATCCTGATGACTTATTGGCTCTGGTAAATCATTCTATAGACAAGGCTTGGATACCATTGCAATGGAAACTCGCTGAAGTAATATTATTGCTAAAAAAATCAAGGTAGCGGATATACGCTGGAGAACATTCGGCCTATTCAATTAACGCCAAACCTTGTTAAGCTAATCGAAAGAAAATTAAATCGAAAGAACATTACATGTCCGAATCATGAAGTTCGTGAACACCAGAGAGCTGCTGAGCCCTTTGCAAGTTGGTTTTAGACCAGGCTTGTCCATCTGGTGTGCGCCCGCAGACATAGAGAGTAGAATTCATGTTGCACGGCGCCACGGGCAATGTGCTGCACTGGTCACGCTAGATGTCGCCAAAGCTTATCACAGTGTCGAGCATGCAATATTGTTGGATAAATTGAATACACTAGATCTGCCCGAGTACTTTATAAGATGGACAGCCGAGTTCTTGAGGGGGAGATAATTCTTCTGTGTTAAGAATGGTATCGCCTCTAGAAGGTTTAGACAGACCCGCGGTGTACCTCAAGGGGCCATTTTGTCTCCCCTGTTTTTCAATATATTACTTAGTGATATCCCTTGTCATGCTGACGTACACATATACGTTTACGCAGATGATATTGCATTTTTTGCTTCTGCAGATAACATTCAGTCTCTTTATAGAACATTGCAAGCTTATCTCAACACACTTGAACAATGGCTGTAAGGAATTCACCTATCTCTCAATAGGGATAGGTGAATTCACCTATCACAAGAGTGCTGGGCTGGTCTTTCCGCTAAGGAGTCCCGTGTATCTCTCTGTTATCAGAACAAATTAATTCCTCAAGTTGAACAACCAAGGACGTTGGGGTAATTTATGACAGTAAACTCAGTTGGCTACCGCATATTGAGTATGTTGCCAAAAAAAAAAAAGGGGGGGCCGTGCTCTCGGAATATTACGACGGCTGAGCAACAGTCTGTCGGGAATGCGAAGAAACACACTACTAATGATATACAGCACGTATATGTCAGGCAAATGTAAGAATTTGGGTGTGCTCTATTCTCCGGACGTGCCGCTTACAAAGTTCGTCCCCTTGTTTTAATAGAACGGGATGCGCTCCGCCTTTGCCTGGGCCTCCCCAATTCCGTATCGAACGCCGTACTGTACCTGGAAGCGCGAGTGCCTTCGTTAATGGCTAGGTTTCGGCTACTAACAGTCCAAACCTTTCCGCGACTGCATGAATCATCTTTTAGAAGACGCCAGACAGTGTTTATTAGTCAGCCCCCTTTATTTTTGAATGTCCATTGGCCCCGTTTTCATACGCCACAAGTGGTTTTTGCGCAGGCACTACACGAGCCACTACACGAGCCTGAATGTTAAAGTCTATAAGATAACTCCAGCAAAGACTACTACCGTCTCTCTAGAAATTGTTTTTGATGACATCTACCCAAACAATGCAAAACTTTCATATTCACGAACTCTCAATGCCTTGCTGGATGATCACTTGTGTTATATTCAGACCAACGCTATAATAACTACCGATGCTTCACAGAACAACGAAAAGGCAGGTGTATAGGAATTCTTTCTCATTCGCTAGATTGGTCCTATTCGATTAGACTTCCAGATTGTACTCCTATCTACACAGCAGAATTCTTAGCTGTGGTTTTAGCATTGCGGAAATGGAGCCCCTCTCACATGCCGCCGCTATTATCCCCGACTCAATCTCTATGTCCATCGCTTTCATCGCGTAGTGATTCAAAAATTTTGCAAGCATTATATCTTTTGGCTCCGTCTCATTTGCGGCTTCTTCGTTTAATTTGGGTGCCTGGGCACAAAGGTTTGCCTTTGACTGAGTGTGCAGACTCATTAGCAAAGGCTTCCCTGGGTGGCCCTTAAGTACCTGCCGTTCCCCCTACCGCCTGTATCACTGCCGCTAGGTTTAGGAGATTAATAATGATGAATGAGATATATAAATCTAGTATGGCTTCGCATTTGACTATCAACATCTACTATTCCCATGGACTCATAAATTCTGCCCAACACGCAAATTAGTGATTATACTAACGAGGATACGCTGCCGGATCCCGACACTAAATTTCTATACACAGAGGGCTGGTTTGGCGGCATCTCCTTTGTGTATACAGTGCGGGGAATCAGGAACTAGTGATCACTTTCTCCTTGCTTGCCGACGATTCTCCTCAGTAAGAAAAAGGGTGCTCGAGGACCCTTTAAACAAGCTTGGCCTCAGTATGAACGTCCTCATCTTGCTTTCGTTTGGAGCTTCCACGTTGGGGTACAGCCACCAGAATGTTTGCACTGTAATGCAAAACTTTATCCTTGATTCCAATCGGCTGCCTTCCTAAAACAGACAGTTATAATAATTAATTAGAACACCTAACAGAATTCATCATCTTTTTTTTTCTAAACAATTTTTTTATCCATTTTCTCCAAACCGCCCAATTCTTGGCCGATCCCCCATGGTGGGTATGTGCCACTTGTACAGAAGATCATAATCATCATCACCATAGTGTGCGCCACGTTCGATGGAGCAGTAGGTGGAAGAAGAAGAAGATGCCAGTTATCTGCCTGCTTCCACGTACAGCCAGCGTCGAAGACACAAACCTCGACCAGCGATCTTCTCGGTTTCCAGAACACCATGCTGTGGTGGCTGTGGAGGAAGGCGAGCCGATTATTCGAGCGCACGAGCTTGTTCAGTGGCTTCCTGCGGGATCTCAGTCGGCATGGAACGGTCGGTGCTAGGCTGAGTAGAAATCTTAGATAGAAGGGCACTGGTTTGGGCTAGTTGGTAACAATTCATGATAAATACTATTTGCGCACCACTTGAAACGAGGACTGGGAAACGATCGACACAAATAACATTTATCTTAAATTGATAGAATGTAAACTTAGCTTGCCCATCTCAAATTTATATGTGTGGAAAGCGTGCTAGCGCGCATTTATCTTGCAGTAGACGTTTCACTATTTTTTTAAATAAGAGTTGGCGCAATCTGTGGAAATGAACTTAGTGTAAAACGATATGTGGGAGGCGCTCCACCTCAACGCCAGCCGACGGATCCAAGTGCCAAGCCTTTCATTGTGCTGAGTACTCGTCCAAGCCGCGCGCACCAGCAGCCAGTCGAATGTCGCGTTGTTCTGCAAGCTGTACATTTGTTAAGACTGCTCTCGCCATGTATCAAGTTAATGCCTGTTAAACCATTTTATAATTATTGTCAAGCCTCGCAATCCCCGCCTCAAGCCCCGCTTGTCACAGTTATCCTTCAATTCCCAAGAGACGCGACTAGCGCATGCGCTGTGCTGCTCCATACTTCGCTATCGTCGAGGTGCATTGAGCGTTGAGTTCGAAGCTGCTCTGCTCTAAGTCGCTGTAGTCGTGATGGTCGGTGCAAGGGCGGCGTTCGTCGCCGCTGCTCGTGTGACTCTCGCAATTTACACGGCACGTGTAGGCTTGCCGATAATTTAAATTCGCGACAGTAGTTTTGAAGTGATTGCGGACTGCCATTGCATAAGGATGCATATATGCTGTCGGTGCATTCCTGGTCGCCATCAGCTAAAGAAAAAAAGGAAGGGTCAATCAAATGTCGACGCTAAAAAAGACGATGTCGACGTACATGGTGGTTCAAATGATTCGATGATTAAATGTCGATTATATCTCTTTATTCTGTCTCTTTTCCATGTTCATTATTCAATGATTTCGTGCCTGATTCGTATCCTATTTCACGTGCAAATACGTCGACCATGTCTTCTTTAGTTTCGGCAATTATTTGAACCTTTCTTTTTTTTTTTTTGACCAAAAGGTCAGGTGGGTCGACCATAGAGATAGTCCAGTCTATGGTGCGATGTAGTTAATTTCAACTATATGGTTCTAGGTACTCCTTACCATTAATTTTCCTTATTTTGTTACTTATTAGTTATTCTCTTACTTATTAGTTATGTAAGGCTTTATGGCGCATGATCAATAGCCTCAGTTGCTTTTGCGCCATAAAACCTTACAGAATTAACTTATTATGAGACTGATTCTAGCTTATTGTCTCGTTGAGACCTACATTTTGGTACCTTTCACAGGTTTCTATGACATTCCAAAGTAACAAAACTGCCTCCTTTGTTAAGAGGTTATATACATACTTAGCCAGATCCCAGATACTCCAAACCAGTATGAAATCAGAAAGAAGACCTTGTCTTGAAAAATGTTTTCAGTTTAGCACTAGCTAAATCCCACAAGGACTTACGTATACATAATTTATTGTGACAGAGATAGCTACATTGCAGAACGTTCTTCCTTACATGCAGGTATATTTCTTCAAGCAAGGCAGGTGGTGCGCCTTCATCTTGCTTCCTCTGCTTGTGGTCATGGGTGTCGCCTGGACTCTGCAGCGTGCGCCAAGCAGCCACTGGAAGCTGGATATTGCGACCAATGCCAGCACAGGTTAGTGGTGACAGTAATGCAAATGTGCGAGTGTTGGCTGCCGGGGGAGCTGACAACTCTGGCTAACTAGCGCATAGTTATTTCAAAACAAGCCCGTGTAAGTGGTGGGACTTAAAAAAAAGACGAAATCAATTCCTTCACTAAGCTTGGCCTTGAGCTGACCACGAAGAAGTGTCGCTTCGCTAAAACAAATGTCGCAGTTTCACCCGAAAGGCGAAGCATCGATTACGATAGCAACTTAGTAGAGAGCTATACGGAGTAAGGATAGTAGGTTTATCAGCTGTATAAACTTGGACATGCAGCAGCACCAGCAACGCACAGAACTATTGTCGACGCCGTCGCCGTTTTGCCCGCGTTCGCACCGAACGCGCGCGGCGTTGGTGACTGTTGCCAGGGCCTCTGGGGGCGGCTCGGAGATTTTCGATGAGATCAGAACGGGAAGCTCGTCGAGCAGCGTCGAAAGTCTTTACCACCTTCTCGCCTCACAACGTTTTATTGCGATAGCAATTATATGGACACTCCAAACCAGATTTCTGCCGTCGCCGTCGCCGTCGCCGTGAGGTTCCGTATGACGTCAATGGAGATGAAATCGTCGCCGCGCGCCGCCGAACGCTGTATGTGCGAGTGAAAGGGCGCGAGGGACGCGCGCTTTCACGGGGAGTGAACGCGCGGCGGAGAACAAACGCGCGTTCTGTGCCGTGCTCCCTTATGGGCTGCAGAAGTAGGCGTCTCTTTCCTCCTTTACAATCACCATATATGTAGAGCAAGGAAGGAAGGAAGGAAATCAACTTTATTAAAGGTCCTGCAGGCCACGAGAGCTTTGGGGCTCTCATGGAGCGGGCGTCTCCCACGACGGAACCGGGAGGTTGAGCTTCCTGGCGGCGTCGTGGACCTGCTGGACGGCCCAGAGTTGGGGAGCGAGTTCTTCGCTCCGGATTGCTTCTTCAAACTTGCGCTTGTCCGGTTCGGAGTTTATGTGAGCTTGCGAGCACGGCCAGAGTAAATGATAGACGTTAAGGGATGTATTACAATTGGTGCAATAAGACTTGTCGTAGAGCTCTGGCATGTAGTGGTGTAGTCTGTTTTGCATGGGGTATGTGTCTGTTTGTAGCATTCTGAGAGTACCCGCTTGAGCTCGAGTGAGCATGCGGTGTGGCGTGCTAAACTCTCTACGTTGTAGGTAGTGTTTAGTGATTTCATTGTATGTAGTGGGGGCGTCCTTGTTCTCCGAGTGGTCGGTTGAAGCCGCGCGGTCTGTAAGCGCGCGCGCAGCCTCGTTAGCCGCCTCGTTAAGGTTGGGGACGTCGCCGATCTTTGGTGCTAAGTGTGCCGGGAACCAGTATATGACGTGGTGCTTAATCTCTTTCTTTGTGACAATTCTTAGAGCCTGTGCGCAGACCGTGCCCTTTTGAAAAGCTCTATGTAGAGCAAACGCGCCTTCTTCTGATGATGATAAGTGGTTCTTGAGGGAAAGGGAAAGGTTGGCGCTATCTTCTGCAGCCCTTGAGGGAGCACGGCTCAGCGCCAACGGGGAGGGGTAAGTGGGAGCGAAAGAAGGGATAGAGTTGAGTCGCCATGACTGGGCGAAGCAAAACCGGCAGGCATAGGCGGCACGTATCAGGCCGAGATGGAAGGCCTTGGTGTGCTGCAGAGTCTGCAGGGGTGTTGTGCCAGGCCGGTCAGGCCCGGGGTGGGGTGGGAGGCCGTGAGGCCTTCCCGCTTGTAGAAATGTCCTTAGAGGCGTGCGGAGAGGTCTTCTGACGCACGAAAGACCGTGGGGGGGGGGGAGGGGGAGGGAAAGGAGAGGACGTTTAGCTGCGGCACCAAGTGCCTATTTATATCAGAGGCTCCGGCAACAGTCACCAACGCAGCACGCATTTTGAGCGAACGCGGGCAAAACGCCGACGGCGTCGACATTAGTTCTGCGTGTTGCCGGTGCTGCTGCATGTCCAAGTTTATACAGCTGATAAAGCTACTATCATTACTCCGTATAGCTCTCTACAAATTTGCTATCGCAATTGATGCTTCGCCTTTCAGGTGAAACTGCGACCACTTTTTATATTAATACGAATT
This sequence comes from Dermacentor silvarum, assembly GCF_013339745.2. Taxonomy (NCBI): domain Eukaryota; kingdom Metazoa; phylum Arthropoda; class Arachnida; order Ixodida; family Ixodidae; genus Dermacentor; species Dermacentor silvarum. The sequence goes on from NC_051155.1 coordinate 148,457,939, forward strand.
TGGTGCCGAAGCTAAACGTCGCCTCCCCCCCCCCCCCCCCCCCCCCCCCCCCCCCCATCGCCTTTCGCGCTACGGAAGAAGTCGCGTTTGCTCTCTATATATGGTGATTGTAAAGGAGGAAAGAGACGCCTACTTCTACAGCCCTTAAGGGAGCACGGCGCAGAACGCGCGTTTGCTCTCCGCCGTGCGTTCGCTCCCCGTGATAGCGCGAGTCCCTCGCTCCCTTTCACTCACACATGCAGCGTCCGACGCGCGGCGACGATTTCATTGCCGTTGACGTCATACAGAACCTCACGGCGACGGCGACGGCAACAACGACACCGACGGCAGAAACACACTGAGTGTCCATATAATTGCTATCGCAATAAAAAAATTATGGTTGATCCTTTTTTTTTTCATAGGAATCGGTAGAACATAAAAGTGAAACGTGTCTTCACAGAAGCTGTTGCATGTTTGCTTCGTGAACTCACTGTCCGCTTCAGCGAGAGGCGCACGATTTGCGGGCCGAGGACCCTGTTGCAGGTTTGCTTAGCGCGCGGCGTCCTGTTGCCAAGCGCCGTCTTGCTGGCGAGTGGCTACTGCAGCCAGTCGAGCAGCGACGCGCTCAGCTGCTGGAATGGCAGTGGCAGACAGAGTTCGCACCGTGCGCCGCGAACGCGCGAAGGCATTCTGCTTCACGCTGGCGTGTCTTTCGCCGGAGCAAACCGTGATTCGCCCGGCGACGTCGTTGGCTTTCTGCGCCTTTTAGCACAGCAGTTGTCTTAGGTGGCGCCATCGCAAGCGAAGCCGTAGGCGATGCACTGCTGATGCCTGTCGAAGCCGCAATCCGTAGACGACGAGGCGCCACAGGCTTATCCGACGCTAAGTGCCTACACGAGGCCACAGAAGTACATGGATTTGTCTGATCTTCGTGCTTGTTGATTTAGACGTTGTTGTGGCTTTGTTTATTGCGCTTTATATGCCTTCCTTTCAGTAAATTTCAGAGCAATCTATACTTTTTGAAGTGCAGAAGACGCTGCGAACGCGCACAATCGCTGCTAATTACAACGGTTCAGCTTCTCGAGGTGGCCAAATCGAAACGCGCCAAGCGTCTCAGTGCACTGGCTTGCCCGCGATAAATTCGTAAGGGCATTTTATGTCGCTTGTCGATGCAGGCGTACGTGGCGTAATGGTTTAAATATCGGGCTTCTCTGCTAGAGGTCCTGTATTCTAATCCTGCCATCGGACAATTTTAATAATGTTGATTATTGTATGATTATTTATTGTTTCTAATTGCTTCACTGACTAATTGCTTCACTGACATGCGCAGATGTCGAAATAATTCATGGGGTCACGAGCAAGGACAAGGAAAGGCCGAACGTGTTGGGGAGACTCGTGTCTCGCTCACTCCGTGATAACGCTTTGAAAGCGACTGAAAAAAAAAAAGAGCTTGTTCCTAGAGAATTTGGCTATGAAGGCACTAATTCAGTGTATATCAGAAGATATGCATAGAAAATAAATTTCGTATTGGCAAGGCTGCTGCACGCAAAAAAGGAGAAAAAATTGAAGTATACATACCTGGGTGGCCAACGGAAAAGTTCTTGCTAGGAAAGCACTTGATTCCAGCGTTCGACATATTCAAACTAAGGACCATCTAGGGAAGATCTGTTAACTTTCGCTGTCGTGGCTACGTATCAATTACCCCTAGACAGCAACAACAGTAACTCTTGTTGTTCGCTGTGCAACGTGCGCAGTTCGCACGATAACATCGACGCTATTTGCTCTTTCCTAGTCGTTGTGCCACGTGATTTATTAACGTGTGAACGTCAAGGAACGGCGACCAACGACGGGCGAACGTCAAGAAGCGGCGGGGCGACCAGCAGCCAAAATCCAGGCAAGCGCAAGCTCGGGGCGCGTGGTTACCACTAACACTGTGGCTTGCTTGCTGACTGCTTCGTCGTCGTCTTGTCTTCTTCATTACAGTTATTTGTTTTCAATTCGATTTCATTGCTGTTTCGGAGATTTAGCTGAAATCAGGCGAGCCAGGTGAAAACCAGTGAACCGAGGCTATTAATTCTTTTCTATGTCTTGGCAGTCTCGTAGTTGAGACGATGGTGTTGGTCTATTCACGAAAGGCAATCTGAAACGTCACTTCGTTCCTGAATTCTCTTATTCTTATCTACATGACTGACTTTGTTGTACTAAAATCAACCACTGTAGCCAGCGATATCAATCGTGCCCCGAACGAAAATATGCAAATTTATGCGTAACTTTGAACAGTTTTGTTGTTTATTACACGCACGCACGCACACGCACACACACATACACACGTGGGGACTTCAACATGGACTCTTATGGTTTTCATAACGTAATTACGAGTCCCACGAAGGTCCCTGCTTTCATCAACATCATCATCATCAGCCTATATTTTATGTCCACTGCAGGACGAAGGCCTCTCCCTGCGATCTCCAATTTCCCCTGTCTTGCGTATTCCAACTTGCGCCTGCAAATTTCCTAACTTCGTCACCCCATCTGGTTGTCAGAGTCATGAGGGAGGTAGTGGCCGAATGCTGCACCAGGGAGGCCAATTCCTGTTCTGGTGAGGGAGTGACTGATGAGGCTTAGTAGGCCTTCCTAGTTTGGTTGCACCTGAACTAGTACAGCCCCACTAGCTCTCGGCAATATTTTTTTTTCTTGCCGGTGTCAGGCACCACTCCATGCCTGAAAATGTGGTGGACTGGAGTAGGATTCGAACTTACGACCTTCAGATTTGAAGCCGGGTATTCTACCTCTGCTCCACGCCACCATCATCAACATCAACTGATTATATAGTGTACCTATTTCGACACAACAAACAGGGAGTGCAACGTTTATGACACGGCAATTTCAGATGATTATCACACTACTATTTTTCACCGTACTAATAACACTATCCAACCTACAGCAGCTTATCGCAGCACAATAAATTTTCGCGTATTAGAACAGCACTTGTTTGTAGTTAATGATACCTTACGTATGCACACCGACAATATGGCATATTAAGTTGTAATATAATAGAATCCACTGTGCATTCTACAGTCACGCGCAAGAAAAGGTATCACCATGAGCCTATTTGTCCATAGATGACCAACACTGTTTTACAACTCATAAAGAAAAAAATGCTATTGACACAGAGCAGTTCATCAAAATAAAGGTAACTCGTACTATCAAGGAAAATTCGGGACAGCCCGAAATAAGGTGACGGAAGTCACTCGTACTCGTAACAAACAGTACTATTCAGAGCTCATTGCTTAAAACTGGAGAAACTCTAAAATGGCATGACATATTGTAAACTCTATAATAAAACCTACGCATAATAAATGCATTGTCTGATGTAGGAGTGATGAGAATTTCAGCCGACCTAATATTTGTGAGTTGCAATCGTTATTTTTGTAATATGGGTAAAGAAATTGCAAATTTATAGAGCACGCTGCATCAGCCAGGCAGTCCAGAAATTTGCGGATAAATCAAGATCACTCGCAATAAAGTTTTGCTTAGACATTACATTCGACAGTTTGGTATGGTTTGGTACTACTAATAGGTGCAGCTGACACCTGTGTCCTCTCACTAGACTAAATCTGAATACTTTTCATTGCAGCATACTTAACACAATAATTTCACCACCTGCCACGACCATTCGAGCTAAAAAAAGTTCCTTTTTTTTTCGCTCTATCATCGCCGCTGGTGACATGCACTTATCGCGTTGACTACATGGCGTTGATTACAACAAAGCGAAAACCACGACGGGGAGAGGCCTTCACTGCAGAGCAAAGCGAAAACCACGACGGGGAGAGGCCTTCACTGCAGAGCCACAACTTGTCGAGTCTTACGCCATTTCGGATTCCATCAAATCAAACTACACTAAAAAGAGGGAAGCAAGCTAACAAGCTTGTCATGTGGTGATTGGTTGTGCGCTGATGTAGCAATCCCGTGTGGTAATCTAGTACAGGCGAAGTGACCTAACTAACGCTAGAGTGTTCGGCCATACGATCGTGTCAGCTTATCGCAGTCACTGCTACCTTGCCTCTCATCCTTGGCCCAAGAACGGTGTTTGCTATCGCCTACACGGCTATAGGCAAGCGGCGAAACGTATCACAAAGTTGCCGTAGCTCATATGTATAAAAAACGGTTAACTAGCCGCGTGTGCACTGCAGACTTTCTTTTAATTACAGTGAATGGCTGGTAAATCAAAGCTACTACTGCACTTAACTGTAAGAATTAGCGTGAAATACGGGAAAACGGTCGGCACGGAAATGCGTGGCCGAGTTCAAGTCGCATTGAATTTTCGTATTTGTGTACTTTACGTTCGGAACCATACACGTAGACAAATTACTTACACAGCAGCACACAGCTGTAGATATAGGCTTGCCGAATTTCACGAAGGAATACTACTGAAACAGCGTAAAACATAGAAGCACACTAGCAATTGGGCGGCCGACCAATTGCTAGAACCTTGCTCGTGTCTATCCCTCACCATGGCGGTGGAAAACCAGCATCGCCTGACTTGAAGCACAGGGTTGTTGAGCTTATGCAAGTCCTCTATAATGTGCAGTGTAATGACAAGCTTTCAAATGTTGTGAATACCAGGATGTGAAAATTATCCGATATTAGTGGTCAGAAGGCTTTATATTATTCGCAAACTACCCGAAAAATATTCGATATCCGATTCGCTTATGGCACTATTCCATTCCTATTTGATTCGGTCTCAAAAACTACGATTCCCACAACACTGTTTTATATTTGAACGACCGTTGAGTCTTTTCTGTCACTCACTGTTGCAGAAGTTTTCTGTGCCTCCGAAGCCGTTACCAAGACGTCCACCAGCCCTCATTCCTTTGGCCAATGGCATGACCATACTATTTCATCGCAATCCCTTCGACATAAGCTCACTGAACCTTACAATATCCGCTGAGATCATCCCATTCATCACTCTTGCTTGCAACACTGCTGCGAAGCAAACATCCGGCTACTCTATGTTAATGCGTTAGCATGTGTGTGCGTGTGCGTACATGTGCGTGCGTGTCTGTGTGTGTGTGTGTGTGTGTAATGTGAAGACGTGGGCTCGTATCCCACCTGCTGGCCCATTGTTTTTTATTCACTATCATTTACGTTTATTTATCATTTATTTAATTCATTTAAGAACTACAAGTCATTTCCCCTATGCTGTCCTTGGTGTCATCGTTTGTTGCCTTCTTACGTGATATGACTAATGAACATCGGGCCCGTCGGCTTCCTTTCTTCTTCTTACGTCGTATCTTGTATCCTCTGTTGCGTTCTGTACACGTAACTTTTCGTCGCGTTCTTTTCTCTTGCGGGCAAACAACTCCCTCACGGTGTGTGCTCGGCCAGACGTACCAGGCAAGCTTCCGGTGCCCGAGCTGGTGAGCTGCGTCAACTGCTCGTCGTCCGCACCCGCGGGCAGCCGCCTGGTGTGGCGCGCGGTGTCGAACGCAGGCCACGAGGTGCTACTGGAGTACCCGGATCTGCTGATGGACGCGTACGCCATCTGGGCGCCCTGCCCGAGGCTCACCGTGCTCGTCACCTCGGCTCCCGAGCGGAGGGCGCAGCGGGACGCCATCCGGACAACCTGGGGGCGTCCGGACCGGGACTCCAACTGCAGCCACCGCGTCGTCTTTTTCACGAACGCGCAGCCCCGTTCGCAGCGATACTATGCCCTCAAGGTGTGTATCATCGTCATCATCATCATTATCACCACCATCATCATATCTTCGTTGACGAGACGGAGGCCTCTCCCAGCGATCTGCAATTACCCTTGTCTTGCGCCAGCTGACGACACCTTATGCCTGCGAAACATTTACAAATTTCATCACCACATAGTTCTTCTCCGCCCTCAACTATGCTTCCCTTCTCTTGGCATCCATTCCTATAACTCTAATGGACGAGCTCTTATCTTGCCGATGCATTACATGGCCGCCCGACTCATTTCATCTCATTATTGACAAGTGCAATATCGGCTACCCCCGTTTGGTCTCTAATGCACACCGCTGTCCTCCTGCCCGCGTCGTATATATATTCGCGGACAACTTTCTGTGGCAATGAAGGGGGACATGTATACGGAAAGCAAAGCGCGCACAACTAAGAGCGCTCCTGAAAAAAGATCCCCCATCTTCATCCGCGTTAGTTTAAGCTGGAGAAGAAATGACATACACATCTTATTTACATTAACAAAATAAGAAAAAGTGCACCACTGAGTGTTGAATTTGACTGATTTTTTCTGCTTCACCATTGGCGGCGTTTGGGCAAATGCGAAACCATCGCACTGGGAAGCTGCGCTTAATCAGTATCTGTTCCTGCAGGAAAGCAAGAGCGCTGGCAAACGCTGCCGGACTACTTGGCGCAGTAACACATGTGCAGAAGATCCACCCCTGTAGCTTTCCCTTCATTGTCAAAGAAAGTTGTCCGCGAGTATAGTAACTATACCTGCCTCATTACTATTACAGTTACCAGCCTTATTGGTGTGTAAAGGGTGTTATCTGCTCTATAGCTTGTCTGTCAACTTAACGGGTAGGAATGAATCGTTAGTGAGCAGAAATGAAGTTATCTTTTTTTTTATTTGCGACATATTGTGGAAAGTAAACGTGATGAAAGCTACGACAGACGACGCAAAAAAAGCATGCCTGATGGCATGAACTGTAATCGCTGTCGCCGTCAAGCTCTCGTGTCGGATATTTCGGGGCGCACCAGGGGTCAAAATTAGTGCATACAGCTTTCAACTACGGATCCTATCACTACAGCTGCATAGTTTGGTCTCGCTGTCTTGTGCAGCCATTTTTTATAGCCCTAATGGCATGAGTGTTAGCCATGGGACAAACCAGTGCTCTTAATAAGAGTGCAAAATTTTAGGTCTTTAGTGACTTACACGCGACGCCAACGAATGTTTGAATTAGTTGCATTATATATTGCCTTAGTTGCATCGACAATGGTTTGAAGCTTAATAAACCACATGATGTGGCACTGCGAACGATAGACGTCACAAATTTATTTTTATTTTGTGTCACTGCTGTTCTCTTCTTATTCTTTTCTTATTCGGTTGACGGTTCATTTAGTTGAGAAATTCAACGCGCACTAATGAGCGTGTAAAAGGAAGGGACGTACGCACGGAAGCGCTGTTCGCATTTCATTTTTTACTTAAAGGAAATCATAAATAAATGATTCACAACGGAAATTAATCCGTACTCACTCGCCCAATTTTCTGTTCTACTGCGGTTGAGTGTTGTCTATAGGTTGCGAGGTGCTGTCCTTCAAGCCTTATGCGGCTTAGGCAAAACTGCAGTTTGTAGCAGGCCACTTTGATTCATCATGTAAGTTCTCTTCTTACTATTAATGAGAAAGCTACTTGCCCAGCGGTGCGTTTTGAACGGTATATATATTAGTTATCTGTTGTGATTTGGTGGAAGGCAAAGGTAAAAAAATTATTTGGCTCCAATCCATGCTGTGAAGGTGGTTGGACAGCGAAGCTGCAAACGACACCCACAACGATCACCCATTGTGACGTCACTTGAATTTACACACGTGGGTCTACAAAGAGTGAAACCAGAGCCAAGTGAAATGGGCTTAACCACACCCTTTATTACTTCACAACAACATTATATTCACGCTGTTTTTCTGGCGTCTTTACTTTCTGTGGTCTACCCATGGTAGCCTGGAATGATCTGAATGAGTTGCTAGACCGTGATGACGTCACTACGTGATTTCTATGCTGTTGGGTACTTTTCCACTCGGAGTAGCTTGCGCAACCGTAATCTTTACCGGGAAACACACGCGGGAGAAGGAACACTGTAAACTACACCCACTACGATTACCCATTGTGACGTCACTTGAATTCACACACGTGGCTCTACAAAGAGTGAAACCAGAGACACTGGTTTCACAAGGGTTTTGAATGACGTCAACCCCTTTCGAAGCAGCTGCAAACCTAATCTTTACCGGAACGCGTCGGAGGGTGTTCCCATTGTTCACACACGCCTTATCATCCATCATGTGGTTTGATTCTTGTTTTGTGGTTTTTCTTTTGAAAACGAGTGCTGAGCTGCTTTTCTGTATGCCTAATTTAAAAGGAGAGGCGAGGGAAGCCTGGAAGAGCACGCGCCAACCCGCTTTCCTTCCATGTCCCTTCCTCGCGACACATGGCGTTTTTTGCTTACGACGACACGAAAATTTTCTTGGCTGGTAGGTATACAGCTTCGCTGTAAAATCCGCAGACACATCTGTCAGAAACATATGTGTCTCACAGATGTGTTTGCGGATTTTGAGACAGAAATATGTCACACGTATGTGTCTCATATTTCTGTGAACACACGAACTGTTAACGATACAAAACATTCCCTCCGCTCTCTCCCCCCACCCCCTCCACACACCTGGAAAAAGGAAAGAAGAAAGCAGGTGCAGGGAGTAGACGTCACATCAAGCAAGGAAAGTAAGGAAGAACAAAAATTATCTAAATCCCCCACACTGTAGAAAGCAATGATATGCGAAGCATTTTGCGGATTTACAGCTGGCTGTTTAACCTAGTTTGGCGTACGTTACGCAAAGTACTACCAGATGGCGCAACATGTTCATGTAAGACGAGAAATTGTGTGTGTGTGACGACAAGTTCGGTACGCCGTCGGTGACATGGATGGTTAGACGACGATGGCGGCATCAGAAATTTTTTTGGATACCACCCAAAACAGATACTTCACAACTCGTTCTATTACAACTTAGGGCCGATCCCCAAAGCGCGCGCTGTCACGCATAGCGACTTAAACCGCTAGTTACGCCGAGGTTTGTACATGGGAGAAACTGGCATGCTCTTCATTGTGTAAGCAAATTGTTGATATGCGCACCCACCAATAATCTCAGAGCGCTAGCCTAGGCGCCACAAGTGTATATCAGAGTGTCGTTTCATGCATGCGCCTCTGATCTAATGGCTGCGGGCTATTGCATTGGGGCACCATGGTCAGACTTGCAGAAGACATTTCTCTTTTAAATCGAAGTTTTATTTGCTTCTCATTCTTCTCATTCACGGATACTGACTGCCATCTTGCCCATTATAAACACCAACCATCGAGTCGGACAGTTGCCACAGTTTTTCAATTTAGCTCTTTCTATTAGAGTCGTTGTCCTTCTCTTTGGCGCTGTGCAATAATGGTTGCAACTTATAGCTTGTGATCTTCGGCGAGTGTTACGCATGCAGGTTATCGCGTAATTTCGGCTTACAAAGAAGTTCTAGCGAGGCCAACGGCTCACGAGACTGAAAAATTATGGGGACCCCACGCTCTGTGGGAATCGGTTTAAGCGAAGGTTTCTTTGGTGTTAGCGTGAAACCCTGCTGCCCTTTTGCGATTGTTTGCAACTATATAGACCACACAACCAACCTTGGACACAGCAAAAAATTACTCGCTCAACCTAATCATGCGTCGCTGCAACATTGTCGACACGTCCGACGGAAACCAGAGTCGATTGCACGCACTAAACCGAACCTAACTCCTCCTGCACGAAGTGTTTCTGGAAGTACTCGCTGGCAAGTACTTCGAGAATACTTAAGATCGCATTGTAAACGACACGATCTCGTTGCACGTCACTGCAAAGCTTCGAATTTATGAGCAAGTGGGTACTCATGGAGCATGCGTATCGGCCCTGCTATACGCTTCGTTAAACCACGCTTCGCTGTGTATCGGATTCAGATGTTGCTGCTATGCTCCACGCTTCCGAGCCTATGTCTCCCACTCAGTACACGCTTCGACACCATTTTGTCTGTGTTGGAGCTCGTGCCTGTGCTTAGCTCCTGGTCGCCCCGGGCCGCCTTAGTTTGCGCTATGTCATGATGGTCTCGGGAAACAGCGCAAAGTGCTAGACAACCGCAAAGTGAAAGAAAGAGGCGAAAAAAGCTTTGTTCTACGAGTGTTACCTCACTGAACCGAGCCCATCAGCCAACCACCACTATCGCATGGCCAGTGAGGATAGTTCTAACACTGACCCTCCGGGAGCCGTAGTGCAAGACAGCCGCCAGCAGCGGCCACCATCCGCAAAGTGAGTAGAGGTGGCAAATGAAGCTTCCTTTCAAAAATTTCTGTGCAGAATTAGTTACCACAGAGTAATACTGTACACGGGAAGGTGAAAATTGCTATTTAATTTACAGGAAATTGTGAATAAGCCTCACAGACAGACCTTCACAGAGTCGTATTCGTGCGAGCAGCTTGCATGCAGCGCGGAAGACTAGTGCAGATTAACTTAAAATAAGTGGAAGTGGTCACCCTCTTGCTGCATATTCGTATAGAGTGTTCTTTGCATCACCGAGCATATCGTTTGTGCACGTGCGTGTGCGTATGCGCAGACCGAGTATCGGCCTCTCAAGGACATCGTGGTCCAGGCGAGAGTCGCCGGTGTGCCCGAGCCAACCTGGTGGATGTCCGCGCTGCTTGTAGAATGGGTCCCCACGCACGTGTCCGGTTCGAGGCTCGTGCTGCGCGTCACCGACGACACGTACGTTAACGTGCCGGCGCTTCTGGCCACCGTGGACAGCCTGCGCACGTCCGACCAGAGGCTCCTCCTGTACGGCCGCTTGTCGTCGGATCGGACGCACCTCGAAGACTGCGTCTACATGGCCAAGTCCGATGGCTTCAGGCAACTGCAACTGCCGTTCGCCGACGTGCTGGCAGCGAACCAGAGTGACGTGCCGCTGGTTACGGGAGCGATTGCACGCGAGGCAGGGCTCTTATTGGTGCACCTGGATGGCATCGGCAGCTGCGACGTTCAGCGCGCTGCCGTAACGGCGCGAGAATGGTTGCAAAAAGGCGGTGCCTCTTCGCACCTGACGGTACGTGGGATGTCGCCCGTGCTGATGGCCACGCTGCACCAAGTAGTCTCGAAGCCCGAACTGCCTGTCGGTGCGTGAGTGAGCGAGTGAAATAACTGCGCCTGTGTCGAACAGGCTCGAAACGCGGTTATATTTCAGCTGCGTTTCGCTTGAGGTATTCATTTGAATTCAACACAGAAGTCTATATGCGGAAGATGTTTGAAAGGGTGAAACGATGTCTCTTACGAGATCGCTTCACCGTTGAGGAGTAATGACTTCACGGTAGCATTATTTTTGATTTAGCCACAATTATGCAAATGAAATTTGTATGTTTCGTTTTACGAGCTAAATTCTTGAGTGGTTGTTGGTGCTTCGCCGGCGTCGTCAGTATTACATAGCTATATGCTACTGAACATTCTGAGTATAGCAGTTCGTGCCTAGAGGCGAACTACTGTAATATTTCAGTGCTCTTCTGACCAACAGTTTTCCGGGTTGGTACCGGGGCGTTCAGAAGTTACCATGAAGCATCTAAAATGTACATATATGTGTTTGAGAGCTCAATCTTGTCGATGCTAGCGAAACGGGAACTAAACTGTCTCAGCATAATCAGCCTATGCTTTAATACTTTTTTGATATACTCACGAGCTTATGGGTTGTATTCGAAACGATTCAGCGTTTGAGTTTTGAATAGACCCTAGTTCAATCTTTTGAGCACTTATGGCGTCATGGATGGGCTGGCAGCGTTCTGACCTTCCAAACCGAAGAGAGAAAATGTTTATTTTTTCGGAGACGAATCTTCGGCCATAGCTTGCTGTTCAGAGGCCTTTTTCTGTACAACTTCACGTAAAACAAAACAACACAAATCTAAGTAATCACTTGAAAAGTAAATTAGGCGCCTGAAAGAAGGGAAGAAATGTTGTCTGGGCACAAGCAGTGAGTCGTACTTATAGGCAAACGCGTTATCTCTAAAAACGGTTAATGTTCATTCAAGAACCGACATGACCAGCGTCGGTGCATGTCTGGAGCATGGTCGCTAATAGGACGAAAGAGTTGGATTGTGGCTTAAAAAGCAACACTTCTGTACAGATGACTTTAGTGTTGACTAATGTTATCTGGACAAGAAATAAAATAGATTTCATACTCTCTGCCGATCCCAGCTTAGTGCAGGATGTAGAAGTGTTAGCTAAGGTAAATTGCAGTGAACATGGGTTACTGAGGTCTAGGATTTCTCTCAATATGAAGAGAGAAAGAGTAAAATTAGTCAAGAAGAAACAGGCCAACCTAGACGTAGTAAGGGTAAAAGCAGAGCAATTCAGGCTGGTGCTCGCAAACAAATATGCAGCTTTTGAAGAGGAAGATGAAGACAACATAGAGGTAATAAATGAAACCGTAACTAGGCTGATCTCAAAGCAGCAATAGAAGTGGAAGGTAAGGCACCGAGGCAACCAGTAGGTGAGCTCTTCCAAGTAACAAAGGACCTAATAAAGAAACGACAAAGCATGAAACTGTCAAGCTCAAGAGATAATATAGAATTCGCTTAACTGTAAAACTGATCAACAAGAAGAAAGTAAGGGATATTCGAAATTATAACGCGGAAAAGATCGAGCAAGTCGTAAAAAATCGAAGCACATTGAAATCAGTGATAAGAAAACTTGGCATAGGACAAGGCAAGATGTATGCACTGAAAGATAAGCGTGGTAATATCAGCAATTTCGATGACATAGTAATAGCAGCGGAATAATTCTATACTGACTTGTACAGTGCCCAGAGCAGCCAAGCTACTTTCATTCGAAGTAGTGGGTTGGGTTTGGCCTCTTTTGAAGTCAGAGAAGCACAGAGCAAAATTAGTTTTGAAGAAAGGCTCAGGAACATGGATGAAAATAAATGGGCGGCTAAAGTGCACAAGTATCTCTACATGAAAAGCGTGGACACAGAATGGAGGAAGAGGTCAAGGAAGTTGACAACCAAGTACAGGATAATCGAAACTGTAAATAGACAACCAGGAGTCATCAGAAAGAAAGTGAGAGAAATAGAGACCGTGAATTGGATGCAAAGAATGGAAACAAAGAGGACAATGGAGATTTACAAGAATGAGAAGAAAGAAATTAGAAGGGAAAATCTGTACGATAACACAAAGGGCAGTGCCTTGCTATTTGAGGCTCGAGCCGGTTGCCTAAGGACGAAAACATATCGGAACAAATATTCGGAACTAGATGAGACATGTGTATGCTGCAGTAAAGAGCCAGAAACCACTCAGCACATCCTGATAGAATGTGACGGGATCCACCCAGCGAGAACCGTAGGTAACGTGCAACTCCCAGAAGCGCTTGGGTTTAAAGTGGAAGGAAACAAACAGATCAGCCGTAGAGATCAGCAAGAGACGATTAGAGTACTGGTGGAAAAAAAGCAGGGAAGAGATTGATACGACCTGATCTCTTAAAATCATAGGCAGTGGTACAAGGTAAATTTTTGAAAAATAAGAATAATGAGAGGTATACAAAAATGCTAGATAAAGAACATGTATAGTATACCTGATTAAATCAAGCAGGCTAGGTGACTATTTGTCGCCGCCCCGTTTCAAAGGAGATGCCAATAAATCATCATCATCATCACCACACCACCACCACCACCATCATCATCATCATCATCATCAGTGATGAACAGGATACAGAGGCTCCTTCTATAGCAACGATGACGTTAGAAGGGCCTTGCAAGACATGACCCGGAGAAAAGCGGCTGGGGAAGACGGAATAAAAGTGGACTTATTAAAAGACAGAGTAGATATCATGCTTGAAAAGTTTTCGGCCCTTTATACGCAATGCTTCACGACTTAAGTGTACCACAGAACTGGAAGAATATCAACATTACACTAATGCATAAGAAGGGAGACGTTAGGGAATTGGAAAAATAATAGGCTCATTAGCTTGCTTTCAATATTGTATAAAATATTTACCAAGATACTTTCCATTATAATCAGGCCAACACATGACTTCAATCAACCAAGAGAACAGGCAGGCTTCAGGAAGGGATATTCTACAATGGATCACATCCGTGTCATCAATCAGGTAATCGAGAAATCTGCGGAGTACAATAAACCTCTCTATATGACTTTCATAGATTATGAAGATGCATTTGATTCAGTCGAGATAATAGATCGAGGCATTGCGTAATCAAGGAGTACAGGAGGCATATGTGAATATCTTGGGAAATGTCTAAAAAGATTCCGCAGCTGCATTGGTTCTCCACATGAAAAGTAGAAAATTACCTATCAAGAAAGGTGTCCCGCAGGGAGACACAATCTCTCCAATGCTGTTCACTGCATGCTTAGAAGAAGTATTCAAGCTCTTAGACTGGGAAGACTTAGGAGTGAGGATCAACGGCGAATATCTCAGCAACCTTCGGTTTGAAGATGACATTGTCCTATTCAGCAACAATGGAGACGAATTGCAACAAATGATTGAAGACCTTAACCGAGAAAGTGTAAGATTGGGGTAGAAGATTAATATGCAGATGACATAGATAATGTTCAATAGCCTGGCAAGAGAACGTACAAGAATTCAGGATCGCCTGTCAGCCTCTAGAGTCTGCAAAAGAGTACGTTTATCTAGGTAAATTACTCACAGGGGACCTTGATCATGAGAAAGAAATTTACAGAAGAATAAAAGTGGTTTGGAGTGCATACGGCAGGCATTGCCAAATCCTGACTGGGAGCTTACCACTGTCGTTGAAAAGAAAAGTGTACAATCATTGCATTCTACCGGGGCTAACACGAGGGGCAGAAACTTGGATAACCTTAACAAAGAAGCTAGACAACACGTTAAGGACCGCACAAGGAGCCATCGGACGAAAAATGTTTCGTCCTGCAGTGTAACTGCGAGTCGGCCTAGTTGGAACAGATTCATTTTCTTAAATTTTTGTGCGCAAACAAACAGGGACGAAGAAAAGGAGACACAAGGAAGCGCTCGTCCTTGTGTCTCCTTTTCTTCGTCCCTGTTTGTTTGCGCACAAAAATTTAAGAAAATGGTCCTGCAGTGAACATAAAAATAGGCTGATTGCGATGATGAATTTTATCTGGTGTCGGCGGGCTTTGCGGGCGGGTATGTTCGGTTCCTCTGTCCTCTATTTTGTTCTAATCTGTTTACCTCGTCGCCGCCGCAATAATGTAATACACGCAAAGTGCCTCGAGCGGCCAGCCGCGCGGCAATTCTGCGTGTATTCGCGGGCTTCTTTCACGCTCGGAAAAACACATTTATGTAGCAGGTATTGAGCAACAGGAAGCTATATCGGGAGTTTTTCACGTTGCTCTACAATCTTCTCATTGACACTTTGATAATTAGCACAGTACTTCTCGAGTTAGATAATTAATAACAATTACCTAATCAAATCTCAGTAACCAAAAAATTACTGGCGGCTACTCCACTGTACTGGAAACAATACGCACAGGGTTGGCTTCGCGTAACGCCGTTCCTCTCTTTCTTTAAATCGTGCTGCGTGATGGCTGGGACACCCTGTATACACAAACAGAATGGTAACCTTGAAATTTAACGAAGAGCATTTCGACACTCACTTCCGCACTAGAGTTGTCGACATTCCTTGCCGACAGACAAAACGCCAGGAATTATACGCCCCACATTATACGCCCCACATATCGTGAACCATGAGGGCCCCGAACAATTATTTTAATTTGCATTTATTTCTTGGACCTATATAAAATTTCAAGATGATGCAGGTACTAAGGCAATGAGTGCCTTACAGAGGTCCCTGATCCCACCCAGTAGCAGCAGTATGGCGCGCATAAAAAATTAATCCATCTCCCGCTAAAGGGAAGCATGTGTGGATGCGAAGCAGTGGGGAGATGGTTAGCTTGAGCGGGAGATGGTTTCGCGGCAGCGGCCCAAGCGCTCATCGCGGCGCTGCACAGGAGAGAGAATGAGGCGCGCGCGCTCCGTCATTTTCATACCGCGGAACTACCGTGGCGCCCCCAGCGGAGTATGCAGCTGTCGCACCACCTGTCGTGCGCGCCGCTCCGGATTCCTAGAGGAGAGAAAGGGGGGGGGAGCGTAGGAGAGGAGAGAGAAGGGGAGGGGACGCGCATGCGCTGTTGGGGTGTGGGACGCCGCGGGTGGGATGGACAAAGCCCCCGCCATAAGCTGCTTCGCATCTAAAAGCACATTTGCTCTAAAATCTAAAGCAATTTTAATAATTAAAGAATTGTACATGGTGTTTAAGTCTACAACAAGAATGTATCGCTAGTTAACGTAATAGTATTGTTGAGGTCATACGAACCAAATACAATAAATATAGATTATTTGCAATATTCACAAGAAAAAAAGACAGCAGATGTGTGCGACCTTGGACAATTACGACTCCATTTCCAGCGAAGCTATTTCTTTCGAGTAGTTGCAACAAACGTTTCAGTTTCCTGTGATCAAATCGCATACTTGAAAACGTTGCCCATATATGACTGTTCCGTTTGAAACCATGCCCACATGTAATGTTTTGGAGCTCTTCGTGTTGGCACCAATTTTTAAAAAGCCAGTAATTGTTTAACACACATGTTACGTCACCAGTACATTTACCATAGTGTGCCAGGGCAGCGTGCTCAATTCTGCCCCACTCGTTAGACACACTCATAACGCTTTAGAGCGCTTGCATAGGAAATTCATTGCTAAAGCTCGAATTAACCATCTATTTTAAACTTCACCTACACTTCAACCATTACCGGGTTCTGACTGTCACCAAACATAATTAAAGAAGCTGCATTTTTTAGTTCAATGAGGACGCCAGGCGAACCTAATATATCACGCATGAAAAAGTAAACAAAAAAGGCGGTTCAATAATTATTCGTAACGCTTCTAAATAAGCAACTAACGTGAGAACTTCGCGACACATTGCATTTAAAATGTTACTTATTTCTTCAAAGTATAAAAATTAATGAAACGCAAAGTTCTCTTGGGGCATTGGGAAACCTGGCTAAATATTTGCCGTGGTTGAACGCGGTTAAACCAAGTTTGACGAGCGATAGCACGGTTTTGCTTGTCTTGAGAAAGGACACAAACGCTGCCCGGCGCAGTCAGTAACTAACGCATCTAGAATTGCGCCACAAGACAACACACAGACGCTCCTCGGCTCGGCAGCAGCAGCGAGCGAATTGACCTTCAGGCGGCGTGTCGCTTCAACGCGAACTAAGCGTCGAAAGCACACCGCATACTAAGCTACCAGCACGAGGCGCACTGTGTACACATCGCACATCGCTTTGAAGATGAGGCCTGCGCGACCGCGCACTTTGTCCACATCGCAGATCACTTTCAAGATATGGGCGCACACGCGGTGTACGCACCAGTCGCCGATAGTGGCCAGTTTGACCTTGGCTGTGCTTGAAGGTCAAATTTACGGAACCAGGCGTTTTCTGGGTTTGTACCTGGAGTAGTAGAGCTATTGCTGTAATAACAGTAGTGTGATACTTTCAAAGGCTTGTTTGCAATGTTTTAAAGCCGTGTTTGATCAACACGCATTCACCATCGCACATAAACTTGGCGTATTGTTCTCCTTATGTTCGCAAAATTAGACCTCAGTTGTTGTAATTATGCCATCGTAGCAGTCTAAATTTTACACCGCTCGTAAAACACACTAATAACGCTATATGGACCACTTGCATACTTAATTTACTGGAAAAGACGCATTTAACCTACTCGTTTAAAACATCCCCTACTAATTACTTATACCATGGCCTTAGCTTTCTCCAGGTATAAACAAGATGCTTTGTTTAGCTCACCGAGGACACAGGAGAAACAAATTACGAATCCCATATGATGCACAAAGAAAAATAAGGGTTTAGTAATTATCTGCAGCAATTCCATTTAAAGCAGGAATGTGAATGTTTAGCAACTCATCCCACACAAAATTCTCCATATTCTGGCAAAATTTCAAGTTCGTTTAACGCGCAGTTGTTTTAGGTCTGGGAAACATTTCGATTTGTGGCAGTATGAAACCCTGGAATGCTTGAATGAGTAAATTTCTACAAAGGCTGTAATGAACCTACACAGAATGAAAATTTATCGCCTTTCACTTATAACATTGATTCATACTCCGAAGAAATATAAGCAGCGTTCCTCGCACAGTTTGCCGAGGATACCGGTAAAAAGCCCCTAAATCTCGTGTATAACGCGTAAAAATTGTGAGAAGATTGAAGAAAACGAGCATTAGCCAACCGAAAAGAAAAAAATAATAAAATAAAAGGAATACGAAAAAAAAAACGAGAACGTTTCGGAAGTTTTTGCACCCTATAGGGGTGCCTTGTTCACAATGAA
Source organism: Dermacentor silvarum (assembly GCF_013339745.2). Classification (NCBI taxonomy): domain Eukaryota; kingdom Metazoa; phylum Arthropoda; class Arachnida; order Ixodida; family Ixodidae; genus Dermacentor; species Dermacentor silvarum. Next base: position 148,476,065 of record NC_051155.1, read on the forward strand.
CGAGGTGCATGGCGGTCTTTATTATATACATGCCGTTATGACGTCATGCGTTTGCATATAGCTCAGGGAGGGGTCCTCGTGTTCGGTCAATGGTGCGTGCCGTAGATTATATGCAAAATGATTCAAGTAACAAGCGGGATGATAACTCCATTTCGATGACGAAAGCCGATTTTCAATCAATACTGTGACCTTGCTTTCTCGTGATGCTCTGGCAGTGCGTTTGACACAGTGTGCCACTTGGCTACGATTGCCGCATTGACAATCGCGGCTTCCTTCACTGAAAAACACATATTAAATTTTGCTTCAGCTGTGTTTTGTTGGAAAGGGTCCGCTTTCAAAAGTGTGTGGGGGGGGGGGGGGAAATGCCATGCTTCGCCCCCCCCCGCTTTTTACAGGGGGGGGGGGGGGGCAGCCTCGGTAGATACGCGTATGAGTGCAGCTAGAAGCGTTGGGGAACGTTATATGCGTGCTTTCATGGTGTCTTTGGAGAACTAAATAATTGACGGCGATTACGTTTAAAGCACATGGAGCAAATGTTACGGGTGATGCGGCGGAAAATTTTAAAGTGTGTGGGTTAACTGGGGGCCAAAAAATTTATAAACCATCGTTATTGTTGCCTGTTTGGAGGCGTTATGTGAAACTCTTACAAGTTTCCCCACCACCACGGCAGTCTCCACCGCTCGCTGGAGACCTGCCTTGGTGTTTCAGGCACCCATAGTGCCTGAAGGTGGTGCTTCATAGGCACCGCTTCGGCTTCGTCCTCGCACCATCCGTGCTCGAGCGGCGGCCGTAGTATACCGGTCACGCCGGGGAGGCCCTCTCCTGTCCTCTCCCTTCGATCCATTCCGCCGCAGGAACCCGGGCCCTCAATAGCCTCCGCGGACCAAGAAGCGCCACAGGAGTCGCACAAGTGCCCGGACTTTGGTCTGGCCCACCACGACCGACCGTACCCCATATGTCTTTTGGGAATGCCTGCCCGCCACGCTCAGCACCAGGAAATACAAGTGCATTGTGCGGTACAAGCGATATGCTTTCACAGGGACGATTTGGTATACAATCTTAACACGGGGAGAAACGGCGTCTCGTGTGCGTGCCGTAAAGAGAGCCCTTTATTATCTTCTGAAATGTCCCCATAAACATAACTCCACTGTGGCAGCTCAGGAGAACGTGGGGAACGGTGCGAGTGTCGTCCGACTAGGCAGCCTTCGTCATTTCGTTTTATCGTTCGTCGCTCGTAACCTACTTCAGCTAAATATGAACAGCATGCTTCGCATAGTTCACTGAGTCGACCAAGAAAACCAGCTACGTACACGCCTCGTATAACGCATGAAAGTTGGCAGAAATAGAGTATTTTGTAATGATATTCAAAATAGGTAATTAACCAATACACTTGAAACTTTCCGTACACGTCTCCCATAGAATGGATCCCATGTCCTCTAAATATAAAATCACTGCTGTTTTGGTCCGCCCAGGGAAACGGGGGAACTTGGCAAATGTTTCATATAACACCTCTAAACAGGCCAAAAACGAGGGTATATATAGTAAGTTTCATTGTATGTTTAATTAACACACGCGCATCAAAATTTGTCTGAAGAGTTCCCGTAACATTTGCCCTAATTTTATAGAAATATAAACTTCGTGAGTGTTCTGCTTTCTCCAGAAAACCGTGAAAACAGGCATACGTATACGGTTCTTTGAGCGCTTTTAGTCGCACTAAGAACTTCGCTGTGAAATGTCATATGCAAGAGCTCAAAAGCGTTATGCCTCTGTTATTAGCTGTTCCCATTGTCCAGAGAAATGTCTACGTCATGCCGAATTAAAATGCGCTTAAAATATAGCGCATACTAAGCGTAAAACATGGGGGAACTTTAACGCTTCTTCCCTAATTGTCAGCTTCGCAAATAATTACTGAAACCTCGTTTTCTCCCTACTTTCACGCGGCATATGAAGTCCGTGTTAGGTTTCCCCCTGTGTTATCGGCGAACTAAACGAGACACTTTGTTAATATTTAGTGAAAATATGGGGTAGGTTATTTGTAATGTACAGATGAACAACAAAGTCCGTCGATTAATTAGTAACTTTGCAGTAAATTACATATTCAAGCTTTCTGGGGCATTTCAAGTGTGTTATACGAATGGCGCAGCATTTAGCCCACTCTCCTGGGAGAACTGTAACTGCCAAAAAAAAAAAAAATATATGCTGAAAATGAAGGCGGGAGGGGATGATTACTATAACGAATGCGAAGGTAAATGTGTGTGCATAAATTAGCGCTCTTTTTTTTTTGCTGAGTGCACGAAAGCGTTATATGGCAGTTATCGGCTATGTTCCCCAATTAAATAAAAAAAACTACGGCACTTTATTTTTAAGCTAACCTGCGTCGCTACCCAATCACTTTCTGCTCGGTTTGTACCCTGACCTAATTTTAACTTTCAACTGGCAAATCACCAAGGTTGAAATATGAGCCTGCTCAATCCTGAGACTCGCGCTTAATCCCTCTTAATCAAGGGAGGTCAACCTGGGCCTCGAGTGCCACTGGTATTGAAGAACGCGCCACCTATTGAGCCCGTGGCGGCCACCGAATGCTCTCGGCCGTTGACTCCGGTACTGAACGGCAGGATTGCGGGGGCTAATTTGTGTATTGAATCCAACAACCACTTACAGCATGTTCCATTCTTGATCTATATCTGGAAGAAGGACCCACACCTAAAATATATTATCGGGTGTCAGACTCCTGTGATTGAGAGTATAGATGTGATGAGATAAAGGTGTTAGTCTGCAACGCAAGAAGTGTTCACGTACGAAACTATGCTGCTGGGACTACGGCCACCCAGCGATAGTTTACGCGGACTCTTCAATTGTGTACGGACGCACCACGGCGTCCGTGCACTCTGCATTCAGGTCGGAGATCATAAACCTCGCACAAGGTTAGCTAGTGGCCCATATAGTAATGGCAGAATGTAGCGCTGTGCAAACCTTATAAAATTGATATCGGTTGGTTTCTCGGGACTATGCTTGCATTGTCTCGTATACGGAATAGAAAGCACGTCGTCGTCGTGGGCAAATATTTCAGATGGTGCCAACTGCACGTTTGTCATACTCTTCCGCCAGCGCAGTTCGGGCCGCCACGGGCATCCTTCGTCGTTCGCATTAACGGTTTCTATGAGCCTCGTACGCGACCATTTGCGGCGCTGCAAACGACACTCTTGTGACGTCAGACGGGGGACACATCTTTGTCGTCTGCTACTCTCCGGCTATAAAGAATAGCTTCATTTTCATGCTTTTGCTCGCGCTCTGAATGCTGGCTCGCGTAACACGGCGCTCTCGAATTACTATCTGTAGTTTTTTTTTTGGTACTAGTTTTATAAATGCCAGCATTACAACAAATGCTGTATATTTAAGTTATATGTTTAATGTGTCGTTCATATGACCACCTGATGTCGTATCCCAGTGCCTATGGCTTGCGTTGCCAACATCGTTGTCGTTAGACCCCGGCCGCGGCGGTTGCATTTCAGTGGAAGCGAAATGCAAAAACATTTGTGTCTACTTAGATTTAGGTGCACGGTAAAGAAGCCCTGGTGGCAAAAATTATTCCGGAGAACTCGTCTACGGCATGCGTAATAATTATATGATGGTTCTGACGCGTAAAATCCTAGAATAACGTTTTCACGTATTTTTTATATAACCACATCCCTCGTGGCCTGGTACAGGATCTCGTGATTCAGTCATAATACATCGCGCCGAGTGAATAAATGAGAGTCTACACAGCTTTGGAAAAGGAGCATGATAGCAGGGATCATTTGCATAATTTCTCGTCGACTATAGATTGTAGGTGAATAAAAATATTACAATTTTGCTTATAATTCTAGTCATCGGGGGTTGCATGCATAAAACTTTTCCTGACAAGCAAGATATCATTATTTCCATGACAAGCGGTTTATCTCGAACTCCAGTTGCGTCAAGCTCTACCATGTTTCGCTATTGTCAAGCATGCTTTACACTATTTTCTCGCAAATAAGTCTCGCTACAACTTTTGAATGCGAAAATGTTAGGTTTGTTCAGGTCCGCAAGGACTATTTCTGTTGAACACACTTTCAGATTACCAGTAGCGACTTTATCAGCGTAAGAATAAAATGATTATGTAATAGAGGTACGCAAGAAAGCCTGGGAAAATTCTGTTGCCCCTTTGTACGCAGCCCCCCCCCCCTCTCCCCCCCCTTCCCCCTCTGTGTTTAGCGCTCCATCTTTTCGTTGAAGAACCAGCAAAGCTAAACATAATTTTCTTGTTTAAGGTTTACATACGTATGACGCGCTTACAGGACAAGGTATATTGGAAACAGTGATCTAAGCAAAAAATGTCGCCTGTTTTTCTTATGCCATAACACTAATTCTCATTGCTGGATGGACCTTGCCTCCGAATTCTGCTCGCTGTACCCATGGCAAGTGCAAAGAAAGATAGGGTCATACCAAGCTGACTAACATGCAGGGGCGAACTTTTTCAAGGTGTAAGTAATCAAGTTTATTGAAAGTTATCTTGCAAAGGTGAGAACTGCAAAACAAGACTACGTAACTCAGTGTTTCCCACTCATTTTGTCCGCCCTTGTATCAGATCGACGTTACAGACCGCAGTTTTCTGCAATATCGCTAAAGCTGTGGTTGCATTAACGCGGCACAGCGACCAGTAAGTTTTCTGAGGGGGGCATCAAAAGTTTGTTGTATGCTCAACGCTCTGGGGAGCGACAAAACTGGATTGTTTGCGGCCAACGGAGCGGGCGACCAAATACGCAGCACACGATGGACGGACAAACACAGTATTACCACAACGCAGACACAGTAGCGGAAGTCCTAATGCTGCAGTTTGGCTGGAAAGGGCCGAAAAATGGTTATAAGTGCACCACGAGAACGGAACAGCAATGACGAGAAAGCAACCCTGTACACGGACGTGTACACACTGTAAGACTATCACACTGCCCCAGGAGGAATCCACTAAGCGTGGTGACGACATCGACGGCACTCGATTTCACAGTGAAAAGTGTTCTGGAACATTCCGTATATACTGTTCTACAACCCAATGGACATTTGGACTCCTCTGGACGTCCACTGGACTACCGCTTCTGGATATTTTGGTCCTCCGTAGGATGTGTGCAGATCGCCGAAGGATGTACGACGGACATCCGCAGGACTACAAGGCGCATACAAATTGGCAGTCCTAAAGGTGTCCCGCGGATGTCATGCAACGGATATACGGGTGTTTCATGGAACCAGGAAGTAGTTTATGTTTTCATTGCTCAATGCACGTCAGACATCCGTACGATAAATCGTGGACCATTACGGGATGCCTGCCGGATGTTCGTTTTTATTTATAATCGGCTGAGTTGCACAGTTGGTGTAAACATTAACTCTGTAGAATCTGTGCTGCAAAGATGATGCAATATTCATTTGTACCAATGAAAATACAACTTGCACACCCATGAAAGACAGATTCCAAAAGCAAGCTATGTTTACGCAAAAAACGCCAGACAAACACTTTCACACATATTTTTATTCGTTCATTCAGCTTTTGCAGCACTAGAAGAAGAAATAAACTTTATTTAAAGAGCCGGCGCTTTTCTTTTAGTGGCCTCAGGTGCCGGCTCGAAGTCCTTGGACTCGGGCGGCATCTTCGGCTTGCCGGACGGCCCAGAGCTGGTCTTCCAGCTCCGAACTTTTCAGGGTCGCTTCCCAGCGGCGGCGACGCCGACGGAGAAGGTCCCCGGTGGCCCCAGCGGCCGGGGCAACGGTGGGAATGAGCGAGCTCGAGGCTTCATTTAATCTAGTAACGCATGCCGTTATGGGTGCGTCGCGAACGGCGGCGGTTTCAGTACCGTTGTTGCCGGCGCATTCCCAGAGCATGTGTCGCAGCGTTGCTTTGAGTCCGCACGCTTTAAACGCATCATTCGGATATAAGCTAGGGTAACAGTGGCGTAAGACTGCCGGACTTGGGCAACTGTGTGTTTACGTAAGTTTACGGCCTCTTTCCTGTTTAATTTAACGTGCGGTGGCGGGAATTTGCGTCTTTCGAGTCTGTAGTGTTGTGTGAGGTCTCTGAACGTGGTCAGGCGATCGCCCCAGAGCCATTGTGATTGTTGCTGTTGCAGCGTGTCTGTCGTAGTATCTCGATCCGGCAGATACGACGCCCCGCACTCGGGGCCGGAGGCGTCGGCCATGTAGTCTGCCACGGCTCGGCGAGTGAGACCTCGAGCCGCGGCGTGGGCCGCCTCGTTGCCCGCGAGCGGGAGGTGTGTGTCGGGGTCCAGAGGAGGAAGACCAGTAGAATAGAAATTTGGTAAGAGTAACGAGGCGGTGTACGTACACGCTGCGCGATATGGCGAAGGAAGAAGCGCACACGCGATCGCTGTTGTAGACAGCACGGGCCAATGCCTCGCGAGTGCCACATTGACCACGGGACACACGGAGGCGGCAGAAGAAGCCGCGATAGCCTTAGCACTCGCCACGGTGCCGAACGCTGAGATCGTGACTAGCCAAAAATTTCCAGCCCCCAAGTGCTGCAAGTGAAATCAGATCTGAGAATATAAGATTATTTACTTATATTCTCTGATCGGAAAAGTTTGTGGTGCGGCAAGCAAAAATAATGAGACAGTCACAAAAGCTTGAGAAGCGTATACGATCACGCTGTGCATTAGAACCTGTCCATAAATCTGCCTTCGTTGGTACCTGAATGTTCTCCACCAGAAAAAAAAATTGCGGCTAGAATTGGAATTTGTTTTAGTTTATGCTGCATGTTAACATTTTACGACTGGTTGATATTTCGCTTAGAAACGTTGATGTCTGTTAAACAAAGCTAGATGTGGTTCACTTAGCTTGAATGAACTTGAGGCAGTTTCTGCGTTAGCATTTCCAAACACAGAAATGCTCAACACGGGAACCTTCGTGGCTAAAAATCTGAGCGAAGTCTGGCTCGGTCCGTTGGCAAAATGTTCAGCACGAATGACCTAAGGACGTTCGCAGGAGAAGTGGATGTTAAAATTGGTCCAGTAATGATATCCACTGGATGTCCCCTGGATGACTGCTCTTGGACTTGGATCTCGGGATTTTATCCGGACGTCCGAGGGATTTTCAATGCCCATTGGGAAGTCTGCAGACATGATCTCAAGCAGAGTAGGGGAGGTATTCTGTAAAGTTCCACCTAGTGGACTTGTCCATTTCGTCTGCTGTTGAAGTTCTGGTTGGCTGGGCTGGAGTGCGCGACCGCAGGAGCCAGGCGCCACAGCCAATCAGCACTTCAGCAGCAGACCAAATGGACATGTCCACTAGGTGGACTCTTACAGAATACGCCCGCAGGCCGGCCGACAGCGTGAAGTTGCCTTCACGTAGCGATCGCGTACACGTCGCGGAGTGTCCCCTCCCCGCTTACATCTGAGAAGGCTCCACTCAAAGATCTCGGAGATAATAGAGAAGAAACAGTTTAAAAACATAAAGCTCGTGGATTAGGAGCTTGTGCATATTGCACGCAAAAAAACAAACCAAAAAAAAAACGAATCAACAGAACCCCTCTCACGATGACTGCCGGCGGTAATGCGTTTAGCATAGAATCAATATATAGCAACACAACGTATTGCCTCCATTGAAACGCGTCAGGTGTGAGGCGTGCACTGCAGCGGGATTCCTCTTTCGTGCATGGAGGAAGGAAAATATAGGAGGGAGCATACCGCAACGCGATTGCCGCCGACTGTGGTGGCCCAACACGTGATAAAAACGTCACAGGATGGAGGATACGTCAGAGCACGCGGTAGGTTTCGGTACTCCCGGTTTATTGTTTTTTTCTATGCCCATTCGAAACCATTTGAAACTCTTCAAATAAAGAAAAACAAAACCAACGAAAAAAAACAAAACAAAACAAGGACCAATATGCCGGCCGAGCGCGTACCGAAGAAAAACTACCGGTAACCAAACGTCTCGGCAAATCTCGATTCTCCGTGATCTCGACGGAAGAGGTCACGAGCTGGGCCACCACTGCTAGCTACACGAAGCGTTCGCTTGCCAAGGCTGTCTGCGTGACGTAATGATACCTCCTATATTTTTCTTCCTCCATGCTTTCGTGATTCCTTAAGCACACTGGGCGCCATCTAGCGCCGCCGGCGTGAAGCCTGCGCGTAGGCTCCGAAATGCATGTGGCGCCGGTGCGCGCGAACGTTTCGAACGCGTCATGCGGCAACCGGACTCGTATCTCGTGCTTCTTTTATTGCGATAACAATTATATGGACGCTCCAAGCGGATTTCTGCCGTCGGCGTCGCCGTGAGGTCCCGTATAAAGTCAAAGTGCGATAAAATCGCCGCGCGCCGTATGCTGTATGTGCGAGTGAAAGCGCGCGAGGGCACGTGAGCTTTCCCGGAGAGCAAACGCACGGCGGAGAGCGAACGCGATGTTTTCCGTCGCGCAAAAGGCCGGGGGGGGGGGGGTATAGGAGGGAGGGAGGGGGGGGGGCGGCGTTGTGCGAAGCGAGGGAACAATTCTCAGCATTCGCAGGCGCCGGCGCGTGACGCTTCTCGCCTCGGAGGCCACGCACGGACTTCTCGGCAGTGCCACTTTCGCGAGACCCAAGTTGGCGAGAGGTTCATTGAAAAGTGGCACATACCCAGTGCATTTATGGCGCAGCTTATAGAAAAGCGTCAGGTTGCTGTCCTTGAAGAACACTTGTGTTTAATTTTTCTGGCGAATAGAGAAAGCCCGCGAAATATATACGATGAGACAGCGCACCTATGCGCACGGAATAGCCGCGCCATCAAACAGTTTCAGAGGGAAGGGAAGCGATTCATCTCAGACTCGCCATTCAGGGCCAAGGTATATGTTAACTGGTAGCGAAGCTTCCATCATCATATCATCATCATCATCATCATCATCATCATCATCATCCTATATTTTATGTCCTCACACTGAGACTCATTTATGGCGCTGTATCCCGTGCGCACGGGTGCGCAGTCACGTGGTATTTTTCATATTTCGCGTGCTTGCTCTATTTGCCAGAAAAAGTGAACGCGCGATCTGTAACTTGCTGGAAGATTATTTGTTACGCCGCTTTGGACTCTATACAACCCCCTAATATATATATTGACAATCAGAATAACAGTGCAAATGTTATCCGATTGATTTTATTGTGATAGCAATTATATGGACACACCAAAGCAGGTTTCTGCCGTCGGCGTCGCCGTCGGCGTCGCCGTGAGGTTCCGTATGACGTCAACGGTGATGAAATCGTCGCGGCGCTCCGGCAACACCCTCTAGAAAAATATGAAGGCCTTAGTTCTTTTCCCTTTCCACTCGCGCTACGTCAGCAGATGGGGCGGACGCATGAGGCGGCGAGCGCGTTTTGCGGTTTTGCCCGTCGCCGCGACACGACGCATCCGCGCGTCCGGATCGCGCTGGTGCGCGTTGATCGCGCGTCTCCAGAAACTCATTCCCCGGCGCGTATGTACAGTCGTACATCTCTTCGCTGTTCAGTCGGACGTGTTTTCCTCGCTGTGAAAAGAATCCCGCCAGCGATGCCGTGCAAATGCTGTGTACCTCGATGCCGCGGAAACTACACGGGGGACACGAAGGTGCACGTCTTCAAGTTCCCGAGAGATCAAGCTCTAAGGGACGCTTGGATTCGCGCTGTGCCACGGGAAAACCTCACGGTCACCGAACATTCCAGGGTAAGTTTTTTTATTTAGGTGTTAGTTAATTGAAAGAATATAAACGTACATGTGTAAGTGGCTCATGAGCCGCATGTTTGTGTGACCTGTAGCCGTCGGTTTGCTGATTGGAGCGTATTTTTTTTTTTGCTAGGTATGTGAACTTCATTTCATGGACGAGGACATTATTCGAGACGCGACGCATACAGATCAAGCAACTGGCCGCGTAATGACAGTGCCGCTATCTCATGTGCGCCTTCGCCCAGACGCTGTACCGTCGAAGTTCCCGAATCATTCGAGCTACTTGTCCAGAAAGACCGCGAGGAGGGAAGATCCTGACTCCAAGCGCTCGCGAATAGAGAATGCAGCCCTTCAGAAAGCCATCGCTGAATCCAACGAGGCATTTATCAGAGCACGCGAGGAGGATAAAGTCAACAGTGTGAGCGAACTTGCCAACCACTTAAGGAGCCAAGGGATGAAGTTCTGGGATGTTATCGAAAGAAATGAAAGGCTTCTTCTCATTCACATTGTCGACGATGAAGCACCGTGGTTGAAATACTCTGTTTGCGTGAAAGGAGATTTGAGCGTGACACTACACGTTATGAAAACGGCCGTAAAAAAGCTCGGTGCAAATCTCTGCGTTCCCGAAATCGCTAACAGTAAAAGGGGTATGGTGGAACTCCTGGAAGGCATCGAGAAGTGGGACTGTGACCTGATGTCCAACTCAGTCGCCGAAATTTGCGAGGCTGTTTGTTTACTGCTTGATCAGCTTTGCACGTCCCAAGCAGAAGATGACGCCAACTGTATTCAATTTCTGAAAGAGCAAGTCACCTTGCACCTATCGAAAAAACAGCGCAGGCGCTACTCTGCTGATTTCATGATGTTTTGCTGTATTGTTTTCACTATATCGCCCCATGCATACGCGTTCATACGTAGCCATGGAAGCATCACCTTGCCGCATCCTATGACGATAAGATCAGTGTGCCGGTCTTATGGTATGTGTCCTCAACAAGAGCATCAGAGTGAAACATTCCTCAGCTACATGACAACAAGAATTTCTGACCTGAAAGATGACCAGCGCTTTGTCACAGTTATGGTTGATGAAATACATATAAAACCTTACTTTGACTACAAAGGAGGCAATATTACCGGCGCTGCAATTAATAGAAATGAAGCTGCTAACTGTGCGCTCGTTTTCATGGTGCGCAGCGTGACGTGTAAATTCAAAGAAGTTGCGCACATCGTGCCGGTGCACCGAGTAGAGGCGGAGTTCCTGCAAAAGACGCTTAAAGACGTGATTTGTGGGCTGGAAAAGATTGGGTACCGGGTTATGTGCGTCGTCAGCGACAACAACTCTGTGAACAGAAAAGCGATGTCACTTTTCGAATCACCTCCGTGTAACAGAATTGTGTACCAACATCCATCAGACCCTTCAAGGCCGCTGTTCTTCGTTATAGACCCAGTGCACATTCTAAAATGCATACGAAATAACTGGATCAATCAGAAGAATGACCAAATTTGTTTCTACTTCCCGAGATCCAAGGAGACACACCAGAATCAGAGCGAATGCAAACAGCGTCATTTGCAACAATCAGGGACCTTCACAGCAAAGAGTGTGACCAGCTGTTGAAATATGGCTATGGGCTGTCAAGAAAAGCCCTCTACCCTTCGAGTCTTGAAAGGCAGGACGTAAAGCTTGCTTTACAAATCTTCAATGACTATTTACCAGAGGCGTTACGTGCTCTTGGAGCAAAGCACAACCTATTCTCTTTCGAGGCCACGGCTACATTCGTCGAGATCATACTCAAGTGGTGGAAAATTGTAAACGTCAAAACTCCATGGAAGGGAGAAAGGCTTAGAGATCACTTCCAACAACCAGTGCTTTCCATTGATAACGATCCAAAAATTGACTTCTTGCACATGTTTCTGAAGTGGCTGGATGAGTGGAAGAACAAAGGTTTTGACAACGGTACTCTGACAAAGGAGACTCACGCTGCTCTCGAACACACCAGCTATGCGCTTGTTGAGCTCGCTAGGTACAGCTTCGAAGAGCTTGGAATGTCATATGTCCTTTTTGGGAAGATTCAGACAGACTGCCTTGAAGATCAGTTTGGAAAGTATAGGCAGCTGGCAGGTGCGCAATATCACATCTCCATCAGGCAGATATATGAAGTCGAAAACAAGCTGCGCCTGCAGAGCACCTTGCCTACAGTTTCCCCTGACCAGCACTGGGAATGTGTCCGAAAGCAAGTCGAGGCATTGCTTCCCAGCAGCAACGTTGTTGTTACCAGCCAGGCTCTTACGAAGATGCAGGACGTCGTCCCAGTCCTCGTCTACGTTGCAGGTTATGCAGTATACGGGACCCTTAAAAAGTTGAAGTGCGAGCAATGCAGGGACTCGTTGACCGTGGACAAGAAGATCACAGTCTCTGCCACAAACGAACATTATGGTCTTGTGAAGCAGCTGGACCGAGGAGGTTTAGTTTATCCATCAATGTTTGCACTTAACGCAGTTGCTCATAGCTACGTTGTAGTAGAGCAGCTCGCTACAGAGCCAGCACTGCTTATGATGCCTGAACAACGCCAGGTGGTAACGAAAATGACGCTACAATTGCTGGCTAGTGAAGAGCAGTCCGACTTCGATACGTGTGAGAATGACCACACAGTTGAATTAGTGCTTAAACACATCCTGCGGTGCAGCACCAACATTCTGCTAAAGAACTTTTGTAGGAAGCTGAACGACAAACTTCTCGACGCTGCCGATAAATAAAAAAAATGTGGTTGATCCCTCTTATATAGGAATCGGTATAGAACACGAAAGTGAAACGTGTCTTCACAGAAGTAGTGTAATGTTTATTGCACATTGATATATAATGCCTATTGGTGTTTTGTGGCTAAAGCGCCCTTAGGCGTTGATGCACCCACGCTGACGCCTGGTGGCACGTCTCCTCCATCACGACTACCAACGTCGATGACCATGAGCAACCGTCGTGCATATGGAAGCTGCACTACGCTGCACACGCTAGCACAACGCGAAAGACGAAGCACGTAACTGACACACTAATACAACGCGCAAGACAAAGCACGTAACTGAATCGTCACCGAGTCAAATCAGCGCGTACAGCGCGTCGTAATTGCAGCCTCCGCGATCAACTTCAGAAACATTTTCAGAGCTATATGCGGAGGCCACGCTCCGCGTGCTGAG